>NC_022020.1:2197973-2337439 GCF_000317375.1 Microtus ochrogaster
GGGAGGAGGAGAATGGTGGGAGGAGGGGGAGAAGGGTGGGAGGAGGGGGAGGGAAATGGGAGGCTGGGAGGAGGTGGAAACTTGTTTTTTTTTCTCCTTTTCTCAATAAAAAAAAAAAAGTCTATTTCCATAAGACAAATGGCAACAATGACACATTGTCTTAGTCAGTGCTCTACTGCTATGAAAAGAACAATGACCATAGGATCTCTTAAAAAGGAAAGCATTCCAAAGCCACAGAGAAACCCTGTCTCGAAAAAAAAAAAAAGGGGGAAAGCATTTAATTATTGGGGCTTGCTTATAGTTTCAGAGGTATAGTCCATTCTCAGCATGACAACACATGGGCAGACATGGTACTAGAGAAGGATCTGAGAGTTCCACACCCAGATCTGCAGGAAGGAGGAAGAGAGACAGCCTCCAGACCTGGCTTGAACTTCTGAAACACCAAAGTCCAGCTCCAGTGACACTCTTTCTCTAACAAGGCCACACCTCCTAATCCCTTCAAACAATATCACTCCCTGGTGACCAAGCATTTGAATCTATTATCTTATTCAAAACACCATAGACATCAAATGTATTAGCAATATTCTACTCTTAAAATGAGCTGTCTCATCTATAGATGCATCTAATATAAGGTTTGTCTCACCTGGCCAGTTCTTTAATTAAGTTGGCAATGCGTCTTTTGTCTTCAAGACATAAATCTTTCAGTGATGCACTCTTCATTCCTTCCTTGCAGAAATTCTAGAATAAAACACTTATTGTTAATTTTTTTTTTTTTTACTAAAAACAATTGTTAAGTACTTTTTGAGAAAGAATGCTCGGGTAACATTGGAAGACACTGAGAATATCTGACACTGTAGTCAAGACTATTTTAAGACATGAAGGCATTCTAGGAGATGGTAGCTGTAGATCTTTAAAAAAATCAGAATTCGGAAGGGACAGATCTAAGAAGACTTGGAATTTACCCCTAGTGTTTATCACATGCTAAGAATGTGATAAGTACTTTTTACCTGTTACTCCGTATTATTTTAATAGCAGTGCAATTAGGCAGAGTTCTTTAAGAGTATCCAGATTGGCCAAGGTTATAACAGCCACATAACAGAATGGGGTGCAAAGATGGGCTGTGGTCTTAAACACTATGCTATGATGTGGGAGGTCCTTCTGTCTATATGTTTCTTTTATTGGTTAATGAATTAAAAAATGGCTTGGCCTATAGAATGGGAGAAGGAAGGTGGAGTTAGGGAGAAGCCATGGGTCCTCTGCCTGAGACAGATGCTGAAAACTTTAGCAGGTAAGTCACAGCCATTATTACATAATAACAGAAATGGGTTAGTTTAGGATGTGATTTTATCCAGAAATATGCTTAAGCTATTGGCCAAACAGTATTGCAAATAATATGGTTTTCTGAATGGTTATTTTGTGGCTAGGCAGCTGGGAACCAACAAGCAACCCTCCATACAACAATGCTACTGTGTTTTTTGTAGTAGAGTGGGTTTTCTCCAGTACTGTAACAACTTCAGAGGGGTCTTTAAACCCATTAAAATTCAAGGAATCACTGAAGAACCCAGAATTCTTGGTGCTATACATAGTTACAGGTAGTCGTTATTCACCATGTGGTTACTGAGATTTGAAACTGGGACCTCTGAAATAGCAGCCAGTGCTCTGAAATGCTGGCCATCTCTCCAGTTAAGTTTCCTGGTTAAAATGATTGAACAAGTGGTGACATGTTAGTAAAAGAAACTTTACATTGGTAAGAGAAGTTTAAAAGTTCCATATACAGCATCAAGAATTCTCACGAATAGACTGAAAAGCAAAACACTTAATTCTATAATAGATATTGTATGGGTGTTTATATAAAGTTCTTCCAAACATATAAAACCAAACATTGCTGAAAAATAAAAATACATTGCTTTATGTAGGACTGATGGAGGAAGGCCATTGGTTAATTAAATAAAGAAGCTGCTTGCCCTGATAGGTTAGAACGTAGATGGGAGGAGTGAACGGAGCAGAATGCTGGGAGGAAGAGGAAGTGAGCTCAGAGACTCGACAGCTCTCCTCTCGGGGGCAGATGCCTCAGAGAGACACGATGCTCCACTCTTGCGGGCAGAGGCGAGAGCTCTGCTCTCTGAGGCACACGCGATGAAGCTCCGACCCAGGATGGACGTAGGCTAGAATCTCCCTGGTAAGCCACCTTGTGGGCTACAGCAGATGATTAGAAATGGGCTAAATTAATATGTGAGAATTAGCCTAGAAGAGGCTAGATAGATGGGCCAAGCAGTGCTTAAAAGAATACAGTGTCCATGTAATTATTTCGGGGCATAAGCCGGAGGCGGCCGGGGTGCGGCCAGGGTTCTGGGGACGCAGCCCCGCGGCACCTATTACTACATAGGACAGGGTTCTGAAAACTACACCTGAAAGACAAAATTAGCTTACTATATATGTTTGTAAATGAAAATTTATTTTAAAAAACAACAAAAACCCACTAAGTAAATCATTTACAGAGTCCCTAAGATTATTTTCATGCCACAGGGGTAAAGTTCATAATTGAGATGGATTATTTTGGTCTGTAAGTCAAAGAACCAAGTCAGTAAGTGGTATTTCTCCACAGACTCTGCTTGACGTTCCTGCTTAACTTCCTGTTCTGTTTTCCCTTTTTTGGGACTATGAACTGGAAGTCTGTGCTAAATAAACCATTTCTTCCCCACATTGCTTTTGGTCAGAGTGTTTAAACACAGCTACAGAATAAAATAGGAAACTATGCAAATGAAATAATACGACAGCTGGAAGAAGCGTAACTAGCTAATGGCTTTCATTTATGCCTTTCTGGGTGCACTGCAGTGCTCATAACAGCATCAACTAACAGCAGAAACACGGCAATGCACCATTCCTACTCCTAAAGCCATCTGAAAAGACGCATTGTTCACCACCAAATCCTGTTCACTGCCAGACAATCATTAGAAATACATATCAAAAATGTCTGCATGACATTAGGAATTGTAAAACACTTTCTCCAACTAGTCTGACCATAAATGTTTGGGCTATTTTGGGCTTTGGGGGGTAATAGTCTACAAAAGCAGTCATAGATAATACCTCAAAACATAAGCCTACCAAGGGGTTAAAAAAATTGTATTTATAAAACAAGCTGAAACAAAATGAAGCCCTATTTTTGAGGGACTGAAGAAGCTTAAGTCTTCCAAGGCTCAGGAAGTGCACCTCACAAAGTCCTACTGCTCCCAAAATTCTAAGAGCAGGACACAGTACCTGAGGAGAGAGTTGCTGCCTACAAGTTGAGGAGGGACCTCTAGGGCATAACTGTTCTGAGTTGTCACCCATAGTGGGGTACATTTTGGTGATGTAGCTGCCTTGGAATTTTGCATGCTCTTGTAAGTCATCCCAGTAAACTCACTGATTCACCAAGCTAGACTGAGTCTGTTGTTCTTGTCTTATCTAGGATAGATAACAGATTGATCAATTTCCCCCCAGAAAATGTCACACACCATAAGAAGGAAGATTCCGCCCATGAACCCTAGATTACAAACACTAATGTTAAACTTTGATTGAGGAAAGAAAATTTAACAATAGTTATAGCATTACAATAAAGTGAATTTCATTTGAAATACGGCAGTTAAAACAAACGGAAAAAGACATACGCCAAAGGAATGTGTAGATACCATTATGAAGACAAAGAAAAGGGCAAAACTAGTCAATGGCCTATAAAAAGCAAGAACTGTTGGCAGGGGAAGTAGTTCAGTAGACAAAGAATGTTGGCACTGTAAAAGTCAGGAGCCCCCAAGTCACATAACTAGGCAGGCAATGGTGGCCACCTCTATTCCCAGCAGTTGGGAAGCAAAGACAGAGGATCCCCTGAGAAAACTGGCTAGCTAGATTAGCCAGATTTGGCTATATCTGGGTTCAACATAATATCCTGCCTCAAAAACAAAGTAGAGAGGAACTGAGGAAGAAACTTGGTGTCAAGTTCAGGCCTTCATACACACAAATATGAATACATGGATAGGCACAACATATGTATATGCAAAAAAGATGACAAAAAATAAATGAATAATAAAGAAAGATGAGCTGGAGAGATGGGTCAACGGTTAAGAATGCTTGGTGTTCTTGCAGAAGACCTGGGGTCAATTCCAACCACACACAGGATGACTCACAACCATCTGTAACTCCAGTTCCAATGGATCCCATGTCCTCTTCTGGGCTCCTTTGGCACTAGTCAAACATACGTGCCGGCAAAACACTCACACACATAAAATAAAATAAATCTGTGATACAGCCAGAGTTTTACTGCGATCCCAGTATTTGGGGTGGGGGGCAGAGTCAAGAAAATAATGAGCTCAAGGTCAGACTCAGTTACACAACAAATTCAAAGCCTAATTCATATATTTGAGACACTGGTTCAAAACAAAACAAAGCAAAAATGTTTAGTTTTGTTATTCTAAAATACAGAACAAAACAAACTCTAAAAAATTTTAATTACATTATTTTCTAAGTCAAAATCATAAAAATGCAGACTGATTTTCCTAATATAAGCTTTATTCTAATATGAAAGTATCATCCATCAACTAATAAATTTTGAGAAATAAAAACACAAACAATACCTAACCATAAAAATAGTGAATTTAACTTACTCATGAATGCCAGAAAAGAGGAACATGGAAAATTTAAACCTTTTGAGACACAGTAAGATAATACATTTTCTTGGCAAAGATTTAGAGCACATCTGTTAAACATTTTAGAGCAAAACTCTCAAGAAGTCCAGATACTTTATGTTGATACTTAGCACTATCAAGGGCCACAAAAGGTTTGTGTCTCCTACAGGCCATCTTTTAAAGGTTTTTGTGTCTTATTGAGCATTATGTATAAAAACCAACAAGCTCAGGAGACGGTTTAGTCAGTAAAGTGCTTGTATTTTAAGCATGAGCATCTGAGTTCAAATGAGGACAGAGTAGCACTTGCCTGTAACTTTGCAACTAAAGGGGGCTGTAAAGGATGGAGACTGACCAGGGCGAGCTCTGGGTTCAGTAAGAGACCTGTGTTATAAACAAAAGACAACCCCATCCCACTCCACCCCCAAAAAACCAACAAAGGAGTGTTAGAGGGGTAGAGGATGAGGAGGGTACCTAACTGGTTTCCACACATGCACACACACATGTACACATGTTCACACCCACCACTACCACCCATCCCAACTCATGCACACGTGTACGTACGTACACACACACACACACACACACACACAGAGAGAGAGAAAAACAAATATAAAAAAAGATCACTGACCTGTTCAACTACCAAATCTCCTGCACCTTTTAAAGACTCCATGGAAGCATCAGTCACCCTGGAAGCCTTAACTTTAACATCAACTTTTGGATTTATCAACTTGAGTCTTGATCTTGTATTTCCTTCTGTGGATATTCCTAAGAATGTTCATTAAACAAGACTTCAGATTTGATCTTAATCTTTTCGGCTTCCCCACATTTCCCATTAACCCTCTCTTGGTATCATATACTTTATGGGACCTGATGAGAAAAAATTTATAAATTTCAATTTAAAGCGCATGTGTGTGTGTGCTTGTGTGCACACAATCACAAAAAAGGTTACTTATAGAAAATTCAGTAATTCAGTTAGGTACTGGAAGGATTTTTAGATCACATTAAAAGCAATAAGTTACAACATACTGAGATGACATGGGACATCAAGGAACCAGACGGTTTTTACCCTGAGTACCTTCAATGATTCTGTTTGATTACTCATCCAACTGAACAATCAGTAAGCATAAAGACTTGTATTTAATCTGGATCAACTTTTCGTATTTTCTTTTGAGATATGAGATGTACATTTTCAAAAAGAATCTCTTTTCTTTAATAAATGACACATTGTATAAACCATAAATGCTGACTTGCCCAGCCAGACCCTAAAAAGAACCAATATTCAAATCTTAAGAATTTATAGTCAAATATTCACTAACATTTGTTTTTTAAATTTGTTTTTAATTATATAGAAATGAATTGTTCCATATCCAATTGTACATACAAGGTTGTTGTCCCAATATTTAATTTTCTCCTAACAATTAAGAAACAAGGGAAGTTTCAAGAACTTTAATGTAGATGTCATACCTGGAACATAAACTACTGATTGTTCTTCATCAGAAACTAGGGAGGAGAACATGAAGGAAAATACTTTAAAACATCATGAAATATCCATGCATATCTGCAATAAATCTTCATCTATTTTGAACTGAGAAGTTATAACTTACTTAAAAAGAAAACTAGAAAAATAATGAGTATTTCATAAAAGTTCAACTTTGAATAGTCATAACCGTATGTGTAGAGAAGACACTGGAAGCCATGGTTCATGCATCTTTCCTTCACACCTATTCCCAAATAGGATACTTTTGGGATATATGTTTTGCTATTATGTTGTTTTCCTTTTATGAAAAAGGGAGTTAAGCACCATTGAGGAACTGACAGTTATTTTAGGCAGAAAGAATAAATAATTCCAAGACAGGCATTAGCTGTGAAGATCAAACAATGTTTCAGGGCAAATCAACCATGCAAACACAAAGGCAGCATTTATTCTTCTTAATACATTCGGGAAATGTCCCAAGAAGCCCTACTATAGAAGACATGGGAAAAATTTTAGAACAAAAAAAGAACTATTTTGAATTCCTAAAGGTCTATAGCAAATATATGTGTATATATACATATATAAACTTTTCTTCTGATAGTTTGTTTTCTGTTGCAAATATGTATATATATTGTATGAGTATATATTTTCATGTGCATGCAAATGTATATACACATATATTTGCTACAGATGTGTATATACATATATGTATGTATGTATATGTTTATAAATATATACATTTGCTAGAGAAAAAAAAACATCACAAAAAAAGCTTTCTTTCTAGAGGATCCTATCAGGAACTCTGCCTAAATCCAGATACACTTATATAAACCTACAATTTGATAACATTCCAGGCAAGAAGCATATAAACAATTTTCCATCCAAACTATATAGGAAATTTCAATTTTTTAGTTTATAAAAAGATTTCTAGACACCACAGTTATTAACCACAGTTGTGTGAAAAAATGATATAGCGGGTTCCATAACATATCTATAAGGTCAACATGAAGGTTAGTTCCGAAGTCAGGATCATACAGAAGGTCCAGATTAAGCTCTATGAGCTACTAAAAGAACCCAACCTACTGAACAGAAGAAACAGATTTTATAGGGAGGAGGAGTTGGGGGTGGGAGAAGCACCAAAATACACGCTGTATATGTATAAAATTATAATTTAATAATAAAGTAAATAGACACATATTTTAGCTCAGTATCAATCCTAGCAAGGGAATCTTTTTCCAGGGAACACTATCAGAATTGCCTAACAATATGATAGGTTTGGTGATGCAAGCCTATAACTCCAGCTACTAGGGAGGCTGAGCAGGTAGAGACCAAGACCTGCCTGGACTACAAAATGAGTTTAAGGACAGTCTGAATTAGGACCCTGTCTCCAAGGAGGAGAGGGTGGGGATGTGAGCTGGGTGAGGACTGGGACTGTAGAAGGCTTACCTGGCATGAACAAGGCCCTAAGTTCTATCATCCACAGTAACAGAAAAGCAGGAACTCTCAGATGCCACCCACCGCCTGAGCTACTGGGTATTTTCTTCTGCAGCACACGTACACGTGCTATCACAACTCTGAGATTTGGGTTGACTGGCTAGGTGGTGGTACAGACCTATAATCCCAGTACTCAAGGGAAGAAGGCAGAAGATTAAGAGATCAAAGCCAGCCTCCACTACATGAAACCTTATCTCAAATATAGAAATACCTACAAAAAGATGTTCACTGAATAATAAACACTCATAAATTTTCAATTTCATCAAGCAATGTTGATGAGGTCTGACAGTATTGGAGAACTATAATTACTACTATTCCAAAGAAGCCAACTTTGACTTCACGATAACCAATCTCAAATAGCTCTATGAAATGAAATGGTATGGTCTCCTGAGCAACAGAAACCATTTTTTTTTTTTACTTTATATACTCTAAGATTAACACACAGACTTTATACACAGTGGGCACTTGATAAATGTGTGATGTTTGAAATGTACTTGACAAAAACAAAAATAGGGGAAAAAATTCAAGACAATGTTACAAAACATGCTCCATAGAGCAGTGCTTTTAATTACAAGATAGATACAGGGTGTTCTCCAAAGATGTCCTGGAAAACATTATATTTTCTAGGTCACTCACCAAAAGCCTGCTCACAACTGGAAGAGAAAAACCTGAGTCTAGAATTGGGAGCCTACTCAGTTTCAGAAGCTCAAACAAGCATCCCCCTCTCTCCTCCTCCTTCAATCCTGACACTGCTACCGTTCTTACTCTCGGCTAATAGTGTTCCCTATTTCCTTAAGAATACAAACTGTAAAGACCTTCCCAATGTTCCCTTCTTGCTACAGAAGAAGTGTTCATGCACTGATCTAAAGGAAATGGAGCCCTTACACACACGCACACACACACACACACAATTACTTTTTCCCTTTTCTCCCAAGGATATTGCTGCTGATGTTTTTGATCCTCCTTCTGTTTAAGCTACCATATTTTTTTCTATTAAATATTCCTATTAGTATCTAAAGATGTACTACTCTTTTAATTTTTTAAAAAAAGGAAAATAAATTCCTTAACCCTGCATCCCCTCCAACTACTGCACTACATACCCCTTTACAGCCAAACTTCTCAGAAGAGACATCCACAGTCTCCAATTCCTCCCCTCCTAATTAGTCATGAATCTATTCAATCAAGCTTTGATTCTACCAATCCAATAAAGCTAAACTAAAACCCATATTGGTAAACTTATCAATTAATTCATAAGCTTCTTTGGATTTGATCTATCAGTAGCATTTGATATAAATGACCACTCCTTAAAATTTGAATGTGAGACACCACACTCATAAATTCCTCTGCTTTCCTAACAATTCCTGCTTCTTCCCTTCAACTCCTCCTAGACTAACCATTCCTCATCACTTTGGAGATCCCAGGGCCCCCAATTTAGAGGGTTTTTTCTTCCCTTATTTTACTGATGATCTTGATTCTCCTATCTTTAAGTACTATACGTAAGTTGATTTCTACCAAATTAATCTTTAAATCAAGCATATCTGCTAAATTTAACACTGATAGATACATAAAAGATACCAGATTCAGTTAAGTCCACTACTGAAGCTCTTACTTACTTCTCAAAGGCCACCCCATCAGCTTTCCCATACTCCTAGCTGCCCAAAATATGGAGATATTCTTGACTTTTATTTCCTATCTCACATTTGGGAAATTCTGTTGTCTTAACTTTTAACATATACCTACAGCTCAACAACTTCTGCAAAACAATGGCACATAAATCCAAATCACCATTTCTCTCACCAGGATTATAGCCATTGCCTCCAAATTGCTCTCTCATTTCCAATCAGAACTCATCAACATTCTACTTTTTTGTTGTTGATGATTTTGTGTGTGTGTGTGTTTTGTTTTGCTTTGTTTTGTTTTGTTTTTTTTCAAGACAGGGTTTCTTTGTGAAATAGTCCTACCTGTCCTGGAACTTACTTTGTAGACCACTCTGGCTGACCTTGAACTCACAGAGATTCGTCTGCCTCTTCCTCCTGAGTGCTGGGATTAAAGATGTGAGCCAACACTGCCTGGCAACATTCCACTTTTTAAACAGAGGTCAGAATAAACATTTTAAAACTTTGTGTTGTTCCTGTTTAGAATAAACATCCAAGTATGTACAAGGTCTATAATGCTCAAGAACTGATCCCTCCACCCTATCTCTCTCCTCATTTCTTGATACACTTACCATTCACTCCTAGCATCCATGAATCTGTTAATGACTACAAAAGCTCCTATGTTAGAGCTGGTGTACTTATGGTTTCTTTGACTACATAGCTTTTCCTCCATGCCTTCATACTTACTCATTATCTTTAGGCCTTTGGCCATATATCACTGTTTGGCTGAGGCCTTCATTGCCTAACCACATAGGGACTTAAACTGCACAATTCTCTCCAACTGTGATTCCTCTGCTCATCCGTGGCCTTTTCCTACTTTATTTTTCTCTGAAGGATCTTCTATTAGTAGATGCATGCATTTCATTTATTCATTGCCTTATCTCATCTCTTTAAAATGTTAACACCAAAAAAGATGATTTTCATGCTGTATATTCAATTTTGTATGCATTTCCAAACAAAAAGAATACCTAGTATTTACTAAGCCATCTAAAAGGAATAAAATTGATACTTATTTTTGAGGCATGAGTCCAACAACTCTAAATATTAATTTCAAAAACATTTTTAAAAATAGCATTGGAAGTTGTCTCTTTCAATAACATAAAACCTATTGTCTCATTAAGAACTCAAATATTTAACTTATATAAACTCTCCCAACAAAGTTATACTGTTTAGAAAGGTCAAACAGACAAAGGGTATACCAAATATATATTAAAATTTCATGCCAGATTATTTATATATTTTGTTAGTTAGAAGTAATTAAACAAGAATTTCTTCAAGTTACAAAATATTCTTGATGATGATAACAATCTACCTATATGCCCAGAAGGAAAGTAGTCATTAGAAGCCAGGGCAGAAGTGGTATAGAGGAACAAGTATGTGAAATAAATAAGCTAAGTAGGGCTGGAAAGATGGCTCAGAGGTTAAGAGTACTGACTGCTCTTCCAGAGGTCCTGAGTTCAATCCCCAGCAACCGCATGGTGGCTCAAGGGCATCTGTAATGAGATCTGGTGCCCTCTTCTGGCCAGCAAGCATACAGACAGACAGACAGAACATTGTATATATAATGAATAAATACATTTTTAAAAAAATAAAATAAATAAGCTAAATATTGCTTACTGTTCTCTAATGCTTTGAATAATATATCATTTGCCACCAACACAGGTATATGTAATTATTATTTACTACAAAGGTTTTGAGGTCAATTAGGCTTAAGTCAATGTAAAGTCTCAATCTATTTTTATTTGAAAATTCAATGACAGAGATGATAATTATTGCAATGTTTTGGGCCACTCCTTTGTAGTTTACTTTATTTATATTGTTATTAAGTCTGTTAATCCAGCAAGAGCACATTAGTAATTGAATTTAGATACTGAAGAAAGAATATCCACTTCTAACACTACTATGAACTATGTGGATTAGTAGGCGATGTCCTTCTGTGTCTGTATTGCTTTTATTCGCTAACGGATAAAGCTGTTTCAGCCAATGGCTTAGCAGAGTAAAGCCAGGTGGTAAATGTGAACAGAGATATAAAAAGAAAGTGGCAGAGTCAGAGAGATACCACGTAGCTGCAGAAAGAGACAGATGTCAGAATGTCAAAACCTTACAGGTAGATCACAGTCTAGTGGTGATGCACAGATTAATAGAAATGGGTTAATTTAAGAAATAAAGAGTTAGCCAGGAATATGCCTAAGCAATTGTTCAAGCATGTTATAATTAATATAGTTTCTGTGTGATTTTTTTTTTTTTTTTGGGTCTGAATAGCCAGGAATGAAAGAGCAGTCTCTGTTTACAAAATGGCACCCACCACCTGAGGCAGCCTCTTAGAAGCTGCAATTTTTTTTTTCCAGATAGGCTCTGTTTGCTGGTAACAAACAAAGGCATGGCTTCATTAAAAGAAATCTTCCTGGCTCAGGATTAGAAAAAAAAAAAAAAAAAAGGAAAGAAAGAAAGAAAGAAAAAAGAAAAAAAACCTGTGAGGCTCCTTTAAGAGCCGGCTTCCTGGTTTGGGCTAGCAGCCATGAACTGGCTTTCGGGAGGTCCTGCACTTAAATTGTGTTTGTGAGCAGCAAGCTACAAATTGTTTAATGGTCACAAAGACCTGCTGTGTCCCTGAAGCTGGGGTGATAAGCATGCCTCCATAATGTTGGACTGGGAAGAGCCGACAGGCAGGGCCATGGAAGTGGTCCTAGCCATGCCCAACAAGCACTTAAAAAAAAAAAAAAGGAAGGTACTTATGGTCAGAAAATGATTGCAGCTATGCAATAAAGACAGATTCAGAAAAAAAAAAAAGAGACTCCTAAATGGGTTACAGTATAGGTTAATGTACATGGGCTTATGAGAGAGAAGAAAGAGTACAGAAAGTCATAGATTAAAGAAGTAATGATAATTAAATATTAAAAGGTAATAGAGTAAAACAAAGTAAGTCATGTAAAGATGGAAAACACACAGAGTCTGGATTATGTATATTATTGCATTTTATTTACATTTTTGACTGCAGAGAGACATTTTATTCTGGGGGCTGTTAAGTTAAATCAACATAAAGGTATCTTGACTTCAAAATTTGGGTCTAAGGATATGTTGCTTTGGAAAAGAGGTTCTGCTTTTGTTTCCACAGAACATGAGAACCTGTGGATTCCTTCCAGGCTTATGTGGTTTTATAAAACAATACCCCCAAAAGGTCTCTATGAACCATAAAAGCGCTTTGCCCAACAAACAGCAGGAAGCAGTTTGGAGAAATCAATGCCCAAATTCACAAAATGATTATTTGTAAATGTTTGTTTTCATTTAAAGGGGGTTGATTATAAATGGCTAAGAACCCACAGTCAATCTCTTTCTTAAAAAAGCAGGGGGGGGAATACGATATAAAGATGAATATTTAGCATTGGTATGGATCTTGGTTTATTGACACAGATTTAAGATCAATTTATTATAGTGTGTGTATTTCTGCTCATTTAAGGTATTGTGTTTATGAAGCTCATTTAAAAATGTATAGTTAAGAAATAAAGATTAATGATAATGATTTATAATAGTCAAACTTGTAGTCAAGTTAGTTAGGTTTTCTAGATATATAGAGATATATTTAAATTAGATAGGTAATCTTCAAAGACCTACAGAATATGGCATTTAAAATGTTTTAAGAACTTAAGACTTTTCTCAACAGTGAGACATGTCTGCTTCTGGCAGCATCAATTACTTCAAGAGAAAGATGAACATCGAAGAGTTTCCTTATGGACTTTGCTAGACATTTGGGCAAGAAACTGCTCTTGCCTGGACTGTTTGATGTTATGCTGTATGAACTGGACATGCAGGGCCCACAGAAATGACTGCTGAACTTGCCTAAAGGTGTGACAGTCATTTAGGGTTCCTGCTTCATGAAAGAGTCTGCCATTTTGCAGGACACAGGAAAAAGTGACTGACAAACTACCAATATAGGTGAAACAGTCTTTCAAATTTCCTGCTTCATCGACAAGTTTGCCAGATACTATGGCCTGTAGGCTGAAGATGGATTTCCCAACTTCACAGAACTTTGGGTGACTATCAAGGTATCAAGATGTCTCTGTCATTTCTAGAACTTCAGAAGTTGCTTACAATGAACTTCCTGTTTACTTAGGTAATATTATATCCTTCTGGGGTCTATGAAGAGTTGAAGACATATAGTTATGGTTATAGTTTTCCTTAGTTATAATAAAAGATAAATTAGATATGAAACTTTAGATTCATAAATAAATACTGTAACTGCAATTGTTGCTTGATAATAGTTTTGCTATATGTAATTTTACTATGTTAAAGTTAAAAACCTTCCTTTTAATTAGAAAAGAGAAGATGATGTAGAATGTCCTTCTGTATACGTGCTGCTTTTATTGGCTAATGAATAAAGCTTTTTTGGTCAATGGCTGAATAGCAATATAGAAAAAAAGTAGCATCATGTAGCTGCCAAAGGAGACAGATGCCAGAATGCTAAAACCATATAGGTAGGCCACAGCCTGGTGGTGATATACAGATTAATAGAAACAGGTTAACTTAAGATATAAGAGTTAGTCAGGAATATGCCTAAGTGATTGGCCAAGCAGTGTTGTAATTAATATAGTTTCTGTGTGATTATTTGGGTCTAGATGACCAGGAACAAAGAGTAGTCAACATTTAGAGTAAAGAAATCCACACTCAGCTGGGTGGTGGTGGCATACCCTTTAATCCCAGTACTTGGGAGGCAGAGACAGGAGGATCTCTGTGAATTTGAGGACAGCCTGGTCTGCAAGAGTAAAATTCACAACCAAAAACCCTGTGTTTTACCAGAAGATTTAACCCACAACTGCAATGTGGCATCCTCACATTAGATGCCAATACCCTGTGTCAAATAGCACCACCGAATCATAATATGCAGTAGATATAAACAACTTTTTTGAAAGTGATGATCTATCACTAATTATCTGCTCTCTCATGATGAAAACTTCCAGGATTGAGAAATCTCCCTATTACATTTATTTAATCATTTAAGTGAAGCACTGAGAATCTTTTATTCAGTAAAGCACAAAGAATACCAGATCATAGGTGCATACCATTTGACTTTATCCTAGTGGGATTTTACTCTGGAGAGGTCTGGGGAATAATCACCAATGTGTCAGGAAGAAATGGAGATCCAAAGACCTAACAGTTCATATTTATCATTACATTTTTTCAGCAATTAGCAACAATGTACATTTAACACAGCTGTAGGCCTTTGGAAATTTAGAATGAAAATATCAGAAGCTGAGTGTTAATTGGTTATTTCATGGAATAGGCTAAGGAAAAAAGCAATACCAATAATTTTGCAATTCCTTTCTTACATCTGAATTTCTATAGGATCCAATTACCATCACACTTTCCCATACAACTTCAATTCTCATCACTAGTGGATAGATCTGAATGTTTTACATTGACTATTCGGCTCATGAGGAAATGTAAAAGGTAGGGAGTATGTTACTACGTCTGTAACAAATGATGAGTGTTATGACTGCACAAATGAGTCCAAGGCAGCCAACAACAAAAGCAAAGGTTTGGACCACACACTGCTCATTCTCGTCCCAGTGAAACAGGCTGTCATCTCCTCTATTGTATATCAGAAAAATACCATTAGCTGTTATAAGGAAATAACTCTTTATGTTTCCTAAGGACAAGCCTGGTCCCAGTTTCCTGAGCTCCTAATTCAGCATAGCGGTCCTGATGCACATATTTGCTTTTCAACTCTAATAAGTGGAAAAATTGCTTTGAAAGTACACCGGTATGATTTCTTTTACATTACCCGAGGTAATTTTATTTGTTCCTCGCCCACCTATCAGAGACAAGCAGTAATTCCGTTTACTCAGTGCACAACACTAAACCCTTGGCAGCTCAGATCGCAAAGGCATTCCTGCCTGCGCGCACGAAGTTCTAACCCAAGTAACTCAATAAAGGAAACTGGTAATACAATTTTCTAAGTTTCACTGGGAGCTATGTGGAATAGAATGTCCAGAATGATTCTGCCAAAGGTAACAGTAACGTCTAAAACAATGTCATTGCCACACCTAGCAAGCCAACTGGCTTCTTTTCAGGCGCTCAGGGACACTGATTACGTGTTCACTCCACTAATGTTCCTCCAGCAAGGAAGTACATAACCAAGGCGAACGCTTAGGATGCAAGAGCTAATCTAATCCTAGAAATGAACCCCTGGAAATCTCTTCAGTTATTGAACCGGGGATTCTAACTACCGCGCGACTAGAAAGCTCCAGTTTCCTGAGCAAAAACAACCCTCAAACTTCAATTTCCAACAAGGGTGTTGCAAAATCTAGTAAGTCAACACTGCTTCCAGGCACTTCCTAATGCATCCCCTAACTAGCACCAGCGATCCAGCCCCAATGAAACCTACACCTCTCTTAAAGACGCAGGAGTAAACACAGCATCACTAAAGGGCCTTTCTTAGTCCAAGAAGCAAGCAAAATTACCTGATTTGTTCCCAGTGGCGCACACTAAGGCTAATTCCAAATCAAGAGAAAAAGACTCCCTGCCCACCCAGCAAAGTGTGTCCACCCCGACCTGCCTTCCCTACCACACAAACTCATTCGCACCCTCCATCAGCCAGTGATTTCCCGGCAAGGGTTGGCAAAGGAGCTTCTCCAGCCCTGCCTGAGGCGTCCCCATTAAAGGCCATCTTTGCGGAACCCACAGCCGAGGAGGACGGATTTCTCACGAGCCAGAATTCCCACCTAGCGACACCTCGTCGCCAGGCAGGCGCGGGGACACCCAGCTCGGAGTGGAAAGGCCCGTCCCTGGCCCGGCGTGCGCGCCGCACTTCTCTGGCCCAGGAAAGCCTCGCGCCCCCACCCTCGCCACCCCGGACAGCGCGGCGCCCCCTAGTAGCGGGGCAAAGGATACAGTCGCGGCTCCAGAACGCCGAGCCCGGCAGGGAGGGGCCCGCCGCACCCGCCATCTTGAAACAACCGCCACTCGAGGCGTCGCGCCGGGGCCGCCACGCCCCAGCCTCCAGGCTCAGTCCCCATTGGCCGCTCGGCGCAGAGGCCCGCCCTCGCTTGCGCCTCCGGCCCTGGCGAGGGGAGAAGCTCCCGGTCGAGGCGAGGCGGGGTCGCGGAGATGTGAGCTGAGGCCCGGGCCAGGGTCGCGGGAACGAGCGCCCGGCGGAACTGCTGCTGCAAGGGTCGCCCGGGCCACCCATCCTCTCCTCGCGGAGCCGTCAGGCGCCGAAAACTACAACTCCCGGCATGCCGTGAGCCCGACGGCCGCAGAGCTGAGGCGGGGTCGGGCACGTCAGCCGGCCGGCCGGCTCTCCGCGGCGGCCCCGGTCACTGTGGCCGGCGCCGCGCGCGGAGTGGGGACGCGTGCCATGGAGGAGACGCCGCCCCCACTGCAAGCCGGCAGCAAGCCGCACCTGGAGAAGCTGACCCTGGGCATCACTCGTATCCTAGGTGAGTGGACAAGGACAATGGCTGGGGAAGGACCAGGGCGGAGGGCTGGGGCTGGGTGCGCTGCAGGGAGCTGGACCTGACTGCAGGGGTCATTGCTGTCGCGAATTCCGCAGAGGAGGAGGAGAAAAGGGTGTGTGTGACCGGGTTGCTAAGTGTGTGCAGAGAGTTCGGGAGGGTAGCTTCACACCTGCAAGGGGGAACAGAGACAGGGGCACCCGGCCTCTGGGGGTGGGGGCTGGGGACACTTGTCTCCCTGGAGGCTTCCTCAGCCCGGGTCGAAGCCCTGAAATGCAAGCCCTGCTGATGGTCGCAGGGTGCACTGAGGTCATGGTGCTGCCAGTGTCCCAGGGCGACCGCTGGCCAGCACTTCCCTGCAGAGCACCTAGCCCTGGAGAGGAGCTGACCACGCTGAAGGAGCTGAGAGTTGTTCTTTCGGTTGGACATTAGTGAACTAACCACCGCAAACTGAGGGTGTGAGACAAACTCACACATTCACTTCCTAACCGCCCAGAGCGAATCGGTAATATTTCCCTGACTAATCGGAGGTAGCAGAGACCGAGAGGTACCTGGCCTTTCTGGGTCGCGAAGGAGAATCGTTTCCCAGAAATGATTCTAGATTTTCTGAGATAAAGGGAGGGGTCAGGATAAAGCTGCCTAAGCCAGTGACCCACAAGGCCCCTGTGTGATCTGTTTCCATCTTCTTCACTGCTTTGACCATCGTGGGATCTGCTGTTGAGGCTTTAAAGACACTAAACTTGTTCCTAGTTACCTCCATTTGCAGTTAGCCCGGCCTTCCGCCTGGAATTGTCTCCCTTTCATCATTAAAATTTCTGATCAAATTAGTATTATCTCTGGTAAATTTGACTCCCCCCCCCCTTTTTCATTTTAGCAGCAACTATTAGCACTGTGTTCAATTATGTGTTTATTTAGCCATTGTTTATAATATAAATCTGAGACCAGGCCTGATTTACCCTAGGAATGTGAGATTTGTTTAATATGTAAAAACTAATGTAATAGAATGTTAGTAGAATAAAGGGCAACACTTACATCATCATTGACTGCCAAAATGGTACTTGAAAAAATCCAGCACCCTTTGACTGAAAAAAAAAAAACTTAGAAATAGACTATTCCAGTAATATTGACACTCCTTTTCAATCCCGTCCCTGGGAAAGGAGTATAATGCTGATCACAAAGTCAGGCTGTGCTACTAATGAGATTTTTTCCCTCAAACTCAAACCAAAAAAGAATTAAATACAGAATTTTATCGTCTTGATAAAGTGCATTTGTGAAAAATCCCATAGCTAACATCATGTTGACAGACTACCTGCTTTACTCTTAAGATCAAGAACAACAACAAAATATGCTCAAAGTTTAGCAAAGCTGGTTCAGGTTTGCTAATGCACCAGGCTCAGTTCCAGCAGAAAGAGATAAAGCAAAATCAACAAAGGAAAAAGTATAGGCATGGAGGATAAGGAGACCCTGTGGAAGTTTTGAAGAGTTCTCTAACTGAAACCACACGGGACATACTTCATCTCCCTAGCAACATGTTTATAACAGTGTGTCTGAAATGTAGGTCTGGAGAGCACTCTTAAACTGTAGAGTCCAAAATTTATTGGCAGTTTTTGATTTGGACATCCTTTATCTAGTATGTACCAAGTTCTGGTGTCCCAAAAAGAAAAGCTTTTATTCAACACACTTTAGCTGCATTAACAGTTTGGAGATAGTGAGCCAGGTTCCTTTAACAATGATGGGAACAAAACTCTAAGAACTCTAGCTTCTCAGATGCCATCCTGTAACACCTGATTCTGTGTTACCCCCTCGGTACAGTTCGGGCGCCACTGTACTGTATGCGAGTCGGGCAAGGGCCTGGAGATTGAAAGAACACACAAAGAGACCTGGGTCATTCGAAAGGAGATCAGCCAAATGCCATTAATTCAACCTTGGGGAAATCCTTATATACCTAGCTGCTGCACAAGGATTTCTGCCTAGGCAGGTGGGAAATTACCACACCAAAGGTGGAGTCAGCAATGCCCTACAGCTAATCACCAGGTGGGGCAGAGGGAGCACAGGAACAAACAGAATGCTTTAGTTAGCTGACCAGAAACTGTCCTCAAGATGAACCCCAGGAACAAGGGTAGACCCCGGCCCTACACCATCCAAGAGCCAAGCTTACAAAAAGGCCTTGTAAAGGATTGCAATCTTGGTGTACTATGCTTGATCTTTTCAATCTTCGCATTTCTACTCAGCATTGTACTGGAGATTTTGGTCAGGAAATAAAAATAAATTTTAAGGGGAGATGTAAAGATAACTCTGTGAATGATATGCCCTTACATATTAACCCTAAGGAATTCACACATGTGCACACACACGTAGCAAAAGGCAATACAAAAATGAAATTAGGAAAGCAGCTGTTTACAATCTGACCAAAGGAATAAACTAGAAATATGTAAACAAAGAAGTCCATGACTTTTGCACTGAAATAGTAAATAGTAAATAAACAAAATGAGTGAGAAGAAATGTCATCATTATAGAAGACTAGCTTTTCCCCAGGTGGATCAACAAACTTAGGAACTGCAGTTGCTATCAAATCTCAACCGCCTCCATTGCAGAAGCTAACAAATTATGCAGAAGTTAATATCTAAATATAAGAGACTAAGAATAACCAAAACAGTCTTGGAACAGAAGAACAAAGTTCCTCTTGCACATTCTTTTCTCTTTCTCTTTGAAAATTTGCTATATTGAAGATGACTAAAAGTTTGAGAGATAGTAATACTAATGATTATAAATAATGCGAACAATTATGCTGCTGATTTCTACACTTACATGTGATAAAAGGATAAATTTTATGTAACATAGTTACTACATTGAAGATAATTTATTACAAAATTATAGTGATAGTTTTTTAAAGGGATACTGGCATAAAGAAAAAAATACAGATCAATGGTATGGAATTGAAACTCAAAAACTAGCTGTCATGTTTAAGCTTTATTTTTTTTGTTTTATTTTATTTGACTTTTTTCAAAAACCAAAACAAACTATCTTTTTTCATTTTATATACCAATCCCAATTCCCTTCCTTCCTCCCATTCCTTCCACATCCTCTCCATATCCCCCCTTCACGTCCCGTCATCCCCATCCACTCCTCAGAGAGGGTTAGGCACATTGCTTTGAGGAAGGACCAAGGCCCTCCCTACTATATCTAGGCCGAGCAAGGTATCCATCCAAAGAGAATGGGTTCCAAAAAAAACAGTACAAGCAGTAGAGATAAATCCAGGTGTCACTGCCAGTGGCCTCACAGTCTGCCCCAGCCATACAACTGTCACCCACATTCAGAGGGCCTAGTCTGATCCTATGTTGGCAGACTTTCCCATGAAGCGAGAAATTTCAAAGACAGTTCCGCCAATATTGGCAGTTTGTAATGTAGGAGCCTAAGTTACTCTTAGGAGAGATAAGAATATCTTCTATTTATTAGCAAACAGAAACTTTCTCCAAGCCTCTGGAGAATGAGAGTTTTTGTCTAAATGCTTGACCTTGGTTAAAGGACTTTCTTAGGATGTCAGACATTCCATTATTGAATATTGAAGGTTTTTTTATATGGCTTAGTTTATCAAAATAGCTAAAGTTTAAAAGTGAGCAAAGACAAAACTAGACAAATATTACTGTGAACCAGAGTAGTGTTATGCCCAGATGACAGAGTCCCCCAAAGACCACCAAAGAGTCAGCATCTGTATGCAAAAGCAAAAAGCCTTTATTCAAACTCGAGCTTGGACCCTCTGTGTGTCCAATGCAGTGGTAAGAGATCAGAGAGCCTTGAACTCAATCGGGGTGGAGTTTTTATCATAGCAGAGGTTGGGGTTAGGGGGTTTCTAAGGTTCAAATTGATTGGCTGACATTAGTCTTGGGGTGTCTTGGTGAAATGGGTTGGCTCTGTGCTAGGTTGAGGGACATCTGGCGATCCTATCTTCAATGGTTGAAACTTAGATATTTCCTTCGGAATGTTAGATATTTTCCACTTGGGTGCCAATTGGTCCAGTCCTGAGTGGTCTCAGTTTGTGGGCTTTCCTAAAATCAGGTGCTGCTTTAGGGTAAATCGAAACTCAGGCCTACTTTTTGGCTGTTCTCTATTGAGCCTTTTGTGGCAACAGTATAACCAAGCTGCCCTGGGCCCTACAAGTAGACCTTGGGAATTTATAAATCTTGATTATCAAATATATCATATTTATCAAGCATATTTTACTTTATAAATTTTCTAGAAACCTAGTATTCACTTGTATGGGAGTAGGCAGAGTTAGTTATGCTATATGGTTCCACAGTGGCAGGAATTTTTTCCAAAACATTATTTTGTTTAAACAGGATATCATTGTACACACTTTCATCCTTCCAACCCCACACAAAATTTCCCAGAGGGAAAGGCATAAGAGAACACCCATAACACATAGTGAGAATTATTAAAAATGAAAATAAAAGGGTACTGGAGAATTATGATCCCCAAAGTCAAAATGCTGCAACTTCCTCAAGTAGCAGTGGTTGCCATGCAGTCCATGCCAAGTAGGGGATTAAATTTGGAGGAGAAGGACAAATAGGTGAAGATTTGCAGTTAGCCTTCTTCCCTGGTCAGAGCAGCCTCTGGTTTTCCAGGGATTGATTGCCTACTGGAGTTAGGGTCAGGGAGAAAAGTTAGGGGAAGATCTGGTCGATCTACTGAAGATGGGGGTTGGGGAGTAAGGGAGGATGCAGCAGGTGGTCAGGGATGAGACTGGGGGATTAGATTTGGGGGAGAGGACTGATAGGCAAAGATCTGCAGTTAACCTACTGGCTTCCCTGACTGGGGTCAATAGAAATTTTTTTTTTTTAATTGAGAAAAGGAAAAAAAAAAGTATCCGCCTCCTCCCAGCCTCCCATTTCCCTTCCCCTCCTCCCACCCTTCTCCCCCTCCCTCTCCAGTCCATAGAGCAGTCAGGGTTCCCTGCCCTGTGGAAAGTCCAAGGTCCGCCCCCTCCGTCCATGTCTAGGAAGGTGAACAACCAAACAGGCTAGGCTCCCACAAAGCCAGAACACGAAGTAGGGTCAAAACCCCGTGCCATTGTCCTTGGCTTCTCATCAGCCCTCATTGTTCGCCATGTTCAGAGAGTCTGGTTTTATCCCATGCTTTTTCAGTCACAGTCCAGCTGACCTTGGTGAGCTCCCAATAGATCAGCCCCATTGTCTCAGTGGGTGGGTGCGCCCCTCATAGTCATACAAAGCAATAGATAACTGATACATGCTATAATATAAATTCAGCTTGAAAACAAAATGAAAGATTTTCAGGTGCAAAGTATTATATCATGGATGATTCTGTTTAGTTGATGGATTCTGTTTACATGAAGATGCCCAAAACAGGCAAAGCTGTAGAGTCTAAAGTATATTAAGGGTTGCTAGAGCCTAATGAGAAAGGGTTCAGAGGCGTGACTGCTAATAGATATGATGTTACTTCTCGGTATAATGATGTACACAATTCCATTAAAACACCGGACTTACTAATTTTATGTAATTTAAAGGAGTAAACTTTATGGTATGGGAATTATGTCTTAATAATGCTAATTTTAAAAAGAAGAATTTTTTAAAAAATAGCCATTACAAGAATTCTTACTCTGAACACAATTATTATGAAGCCTAGGAAATATAAACCTTTAATATGTTAAAGGATAAAATGATAAAAGGGACCTTATTCAGGTAAGCTTAATTAAGCTAAAGATGCCCTTTAAAACAGGCTGCTAACAAAAAGTGATGCCAAAGAGATATGAAATATGGGATAGTTTGTAATGTTCTTGTCTGCTTAAAGATGTGCGGAACCACTTGACAGGAAGTAAAGGCCTTCACAGCAGTAACGTTGGTCTTCATATCAATTAAGAATATGGAAACTATAACCCTACTACAACTATAAAGAGCCGAGCTCTTTGAAAAACATAAATGAGCCAACAAGATGAGTCCATGCTCCAAATAAAAGCATAATGGCTGACAACTGAGCAATCAGTGAAACAATTGAGTGTAGAACCCAGTCATACCATGCCAGGCTTCTGGACTACAGAATTGTGAACTAATAGAGTGGTATTTAAAGCTGCAGATTCATGCTGATTGCTTACCAATGCAAAACCAATATATTCCCCAAATGTTTTAAGCAACAAACAAACAAGCAAACAAACATGATAGTCTGTAGGGATGGCTCTGCAGTTGATTATTAACTGCTCTTCCAGAGGACTTGGGTCTGCAGCACCCACATAGTGGCTCATAATAACCTATAACTCCAGTATTAGAGCATCTGATGCCTTCTTCTAGGCTCCACGGGCCCTGCATACATGCAGTGCGCAGACATATATGCATACATACACCCATATAAATAAAAATAAACAATAAAGGGAGGCTGTAGCCAGGATGTAAAATAAATAGATGAATTTAAAAATGAATAATAAAAATTATATACATATATATGTCCATACATATATATACACATACACATATATGTATATGGGGTTATGTGTGTAGCATAAATGAATACTGACAAAAGACTTAAATCTAGGTCAAAACCCAGTTCAACTATTTGTAGTTTCCAAAAGCGTACACAAAGCGGGCTGAATCAAAACTGCTAATGAAAGATTTTTACATGTCTACATCAGCCATTGATGGGGACTCAAAGACAGTAGTACTCACACAGTATTTTTTATGTTATTAATCAGTAAGAAGAAAAGACATATCAAGTAGAGTTGAGTCAAGAGGAATCTTGCACAAGCTTACGAAGTTTTTCCTGCAATGAGTGGTCACACAGAATATATTCCTTCCTTAACTAGTCAGATGCTACAGTATGTGTGTAGTATTTCTATACAAGGAAGGCTACTTAAAAACCCAAAATTCTTATCTGGATATGTAGTTTAGTAACAAAGCACTAGTTTAGAAAACACAAAATTCTATATCCAATCTCCAGTGTGTGTACAAGTACACACACAGAAAGACAAAATTCCAGTGATGTAATGGGGTCTAGTCCTATAGGAAAAGCAATTGATCACATCTATCAAGATTTCAGATTCCCAAAAGAATAGCATGTTAGTGGTTCAGTGCCACATATGAAATATTAAATATTAAAAAGTGTGTGTGGCGGGGATGGAGGAGTTCCCATTGACCAGACTCACAAGCTAGTCTTCCTGTGATATTACTAACTTTAGTTTGAGCTTTCTTTGTTAACTAATTTTCTATGTTGTCCAACCACCTCTACACCTGTACTGTCTGTCCCCATCCTCTAATGGGGACATTACTTTGTTCCTGGATTCAAATATACTCTTGCCTAACTGACTTTAGTTTATATAATAACTTTTTTGATATTCTTATCTAACTAAAGATTGTCTTTATCTTCTTCCTCTGGCTCTTACAGACTGTGTTGTCATTTCTTGTATTACAAAGCCTTCCAAAGTTGTTTGTTCGTTGGCCACAATTCTTGTCATTTAAATGACATCTTTCAGACCTGTATGTAGTGATGAGACGAGCTTTTCGTCCCACCTGGCTCCCACACGGCTAGCTTTACACCCGAAATAACAACATACAAATTGTATTCATTTAAACACTACCTGGCTCATTAGCTCTAGCCTCTTACTGGCGAATTCTCACATCTTGGTTAACCCATTTCTAATAATCTGTGTAGCACCACGAGATGGTGGCTTACTGGGAAGATTCTAACCTGTATCCATCTTGGGCCTGAGCTTCATGGCGACTGCCTCATTGCCTTCTTCCCAGCATTCTGTTCTGTCTTCTCCGCCTATCTAAGCTGCTGTCCTAACAGAGGCCAAGGCAGTCTCTTTATTTGACCAATGAAAGTAACACATAGACAGAATGTAGCCTACCTACATCACCTGTAAGTATATCTCAGTTTTGAGCAAGTCACCTTTTCTGAGCCCTCAAACTATTAGTACTTTTTAAGATTCTTAATTGCAAATGATAGAACGTAGTGTAGCTAGATTAAAGCTAAAATTACAATTTATTCAAGGATCAACTAAGGGGCATGGACCTACGAAATCTTTAGTAAAGTGAAAAACCTGCTGTTTAAAGGAGATATTGAATAGGAAATACCTATAATTAGTGTAATGAAGCTGGCGGGAAAGAAATTATGTCACTCTTGCTACTGCTATCACCACTATAGTGACTCCTTGAAATCAAATTATGTTTCCAAGAAAACCGAGTTTGTCTATTTGCCTGCTGTCTCACCTACTAATTACTTGTCCAGATTTTATAAGAGTAGGTTTCTATAGAGGAATTGACTTCACCTGGCGGACTTTAGTTTTATTGGATTCTGAAAACTGTAGTCATTAGCTGATCAGTCTCTAAAGCACAAGAATGCAAACTTGGAAGGAACAAAGTAGGTCTCCATTGAACCAGAAAGCAGAAATTGCCACATCATTCCACAAGATCCAGATCAACTGGACATTATTTTTGACATCTTTAATGTGTTCAGTCTTCATAGACCTCCTGCCTCTAACTACTATGGTACTCAGGATCAGGAAAATTAGAGATCAGTGCAAACCAGAGTAATCTAAAGTGGTTTTGTGGTAGAGGTAGAACATGAAATATATGTAAACAGAAGCATGGACACACTTGTATATGTGTATCAGAAAGCAGCTACAACATAATTGAATATGAGTAAAGATTTAGTTTGGGGGTGATTAGAGACATAGAGAAAATGAGAAAACTGATACTGGAGTAAAGGTTCGGACAATGAAAGATAAAAATCAAACAAAAACATTAAAACCCATATTTTGCCAACCAAACGTGTTGAGCAAGATTTGTAGCATGCCAAGAACAGATCAGAACAAGAAGAGGGTTTGTGGTGTGATTTTTTTATCATGGTTTGCAGTAGCCATGATGTAAGGGTGACGGCAGTGAGAATGATGCATGCAGTATCACAGAAAGTAGGTAGACTTTCCATTAGTTACTAGGTCTGCCGTAAAAAGTACCATAGACTGAGTGGCTTTGAATGGTAGCTGTTTACTCTCTCAGAATTCTAGAAGCCTAGAGCCTGAAATTAAGGATGTTAACAGGGCACTGTGAAACCATTTCTTTTTATCTTCCTGATAGTTGGCTGGTAGTGGTCTTGTTCTTTATTTTATGAACGAGGATTCATATCCTCTACATATGTATGGGAGGAGATGCTTGTTTGTCCCGGCCACCCAGAACCGAAATAATCACACAAAAACTATTAATTAAATCACTGCTTGGTCCATTAGCTCTAACTTCTTATTGGCTAACTCTTACATATTAATTTAATCCATCTCCATTAATCTGTGTATCACCACGTGGCTGTGGCTTACGGGCTAAAGTTCCAGCGTCTAATTCTGGAGGCAGCTCCATGGCCTCCATCTCCCTTTCCACCTTTCTTCTCCCAGCATTCCATCCAGTTTTCCCCCACCTAGCTCTGTTCCCCTATAGCTCTGCTATAGGCCCAAAGCAGTATTCTTTATTCAATAAAAGCAACACATCATAGACAGAAGGACCTCCCACACCACACATCAAAACTGCATAGCAGTCTTTGCTCATTGTGCCATCTCCCCAACCCCAGCTTTGAATTTGTTTGTTTGTTTAGGCATTATTTGCAGCTTGGACTTACCTGAAACTCACTACTACAGTATAGCCTTGACTTCTCTTAGATCTAGCTCCCTCGTTCTGGCAAGTACTTCAATAAAGTTTGGTACCACCATGCCTAGCCTAGCCTAGTCTAGCTTTTAAATTCTGAACTCCATCAAGTAGAATAACATGTCCAGTAGATAAATTTTATTTAGAAGAAAATTAAACCAAGTCCTTTTTTTTTAAAAATCAGGGTTGTCTTGGCTGTCTTGGAACTTGCTATATGTAGACCATATTGGCCTCAATCTCACAGATACCTGCCTGCTTGCCTCTGATTCCTGAGTGCTGGATTAAAGTACTGTATCACTGTGCCTGGATAAATTGTATTTCTTCTAGAAACTTAAAGAGGTGTTATTCCTTATTCCTTTTAACTGTGTATATACCAAGAGATCCAATGTGTAATCACTGAAAGTTTAGAATCTCTGTATGTTATTCAACTAGATAAATGTAAAGGGTAGAGACAGTTTAGTTGTGGTCTTCCTTTGGGGTATGCTGGGTCCTACAGGTTATGGTACTGGGGCTTTGAGGGATGAGCCAGTCCTTTACTTTGCTCATAGGGGATGTAAATGCTCATCAGAAGGATTTGACAGCCATAGAGTAGTAATCAACACGTAACCAACCTAAAGTACAGAATGTGTGAGCAGGCTAGCTACAACTTTATACCGTATTTTTTCTTCTTCCAGAATCTTCCCCAGGTGTGACAGAAGTAAGCATAATAGAAAAGCTACCTGCTGAACGTCATATGATTTCTTCATGGGAACAAGTAAGTTTCTGTGTAGAATCTTCATCTTTCAACAAAGAGAGGTCAATTTAAATGCCCCTGGAAAGGAATAATTAAAGCAAGAAACTTATTATCATGTCAGATCACAGCTTCTATTCCATTCCACTTTCCCAACAAAGTGTTTTCTTGGACCCTGGGAATCTATGAAAGCAATGGATGTTTAGGTTGTATATATACACAACAAACTACAAGTTCAGCTGTGGAAGAGAAAGGTACCTATTAGTATGCGTCATGCTAGACAGAAAATGGTTAAGTGTTGCAGAAACCACTAACAGATCTGTGTGGCTGATGCTTCCCAGCTTCCCTCTGCAAGTTTATCAGACCTAAATGCTTTTCATTATCTGGACTTTTCATGGTTTGTATATAATGAAAGAATCTGCCTTTGAATTTTCACAACATCCCGGGGCCAAGAGAACCACAATATTATTAAGCATCTTAGTGACATTGCATAGTTACAGAGTCCCTGACAGTTCTTGGGTTAGACTCTCCAGTGCAGTATAGTGATGATGAAACTACAGCGCACAGAGACCCAACAATTTGGCAAAATACCTTTTTTTTCAGCCTTATTTAGATCATGGCCATAGATTCTAAGTTTTCTTGCAGATAAGTCCTTCACACACTCTTGCTGTACATATATTGTAAACGTTTACCAAGTGACAAGTGACAGTCCTCTTCAGCCCCCCAAACTCTTACTCTTCCAGTTAATGCTTCATTTCTCCCTCTGTGGTACACTGATAACTTCCTTATAGGGGCTTGTTCATCTCTTTAACATCTAAATAAGACAAAGCGAAATCTTCAGTATGTTTCTCCTTCTAGCTGCTTGGTCATCTCTCCTTTGCATGCAAAGCATGTAGAAAATGTGTCAAAGTCAAGATTCAGGAAGTATTTTCTGTTCAAGGAACAAATAGTTTAGGCTCTGTGGCATCTCAGTTGTCACAGCAACTCATTTTTGCTGTGGGAACAAACATTGAAAGCAACCAACAATATACAAGTCTGTGACTTGTTGAATAATTTTGGTGCAGAGGACCTTGTGCTACAGTTTTCCAAGCCCTGGTCTAAACAAGTGTCCTTTTTTCCATCCCCCAATTATTCTCTAACTCTCTGCAGCCTTTCTTCCTCTTCTGCCATTCCTTGGCACCACTCTGTCACATTGTCTCCTTGTCTAAGTTAGTGTCAGGGTAATGCTGGCTTTGTAAATGAATTTGAAAGGGTTGCCTCTTTTCAATATGTTGGAATACTTTGAGAAGAAATAAAAATAGTTTTCCTTAAATATATGGTAAAGTCTGCAATAAAGCCATACAGTTCTGGGTTTTCTCTATTGGGAGACTTTATTACTGCTCTATTCTTACTCATTATTGGTCTATTCATGCTTTATGTGTTCTCCTGGTTCTAATTTTTTGTTTAGTAAGAAATTTCCTCTAGCAATTCAGCTTTATTCTTATTTTTCTCATTCCTTTGTTTTATTATTAGAGTCTGTATTTGAAGTCTTTTCTGTATGTCTTTGTAGGCACTGACTGATATAAATGTCTCTCTTAGTACTGCTTTTGTTATACCTTGTAAATTTTTTTAGTAATATACTTTAAGTTTTATGTTATCCTTTGTGGTGGATTGGAAAAAAATGGCACCCAAAGGAAGTGGTGCTATTAGGAGGTGTGGCCTTGTTAGAGGAATTGTGTCACTGTGGTAGTGGGCACAAGATACTACCCAGTGTCTCAGACCACTTCCTGTTGCCAGTGAGTCAAGATGTAAGCACTCCCAGCTCCTTCTCTAGCAACATGTCTGCCTGCATGCCGCCATACTCCCTGTCATGATGATAATGGGCAAACCTCTGAACTGTAAGTGGGCTACCACAAGGAAATGTTTCTAACAGTTGCTATGGTCATGGTATCTCTTCACAGTAATAGAAACCCAATTAAGACCCCCTTGGTTTTTTTTGTTTGTTTATTTTTTTGCCTTTTGTAATCCTTTTTTAAATTTGTTTAAAACAATCTTTTTATTTCACATACCAATCCCAGTTACCCTCCTTGTACTCCCCCTACTTTCTCCCCACCTCACCCCTCATCCACTTGTCAGAGGTCTCCCATGGGAAGTCAACAAAGTCTGTCACATCACTTTGAGGCAGGACCAAGGTCCTCACTCCTGTATCTAGGCTGAGCAAGGTATCCCTCCACAGGGAATAGGTTCCAAAAAGCCAGTTTATGCACTAGGGGAAAATCCTGGTCCTACTGCCAGTGGCCCCATGAACTGTCCAGGCCACACAACTGTCACCCATATTCAGAGGGCTTAGTTCAGTCCTATGCAGGTTTTCCAGTTGTCAGTCTGGAGTCAGTAAACCGCCACTCACTAAGGTCAATTGTTTCTGTGGGTTTCCCCATCATGGACTTGACCCCTTTGGTCATATTATTGCTCCTCCATCCCTTCGATTGGACCCTGGGAGCTCAGCCCAGTGCTTAGCTGAGACACTCTTGTTTTAGGAAATATTTACATTTCACTTTGATTTCTTTATTCATTCAATTTTCTCTGAAGAGAATGTTGTTTAACTGAATATTTGTATTTTCTTAAGTCCTTCTTACTGATTTCCATTGTGGTCAAAATTTTCTTTAAATTTCATGAGACTTGTTTTACAGTTGATCATAATTTCCTTATAGAATGTTCCATGTGCTAATAAAAAGAATGTTATTCTGCATTTTTTGTTGAAATGAACTATAGATGTGTGTTATGTCCATAAGGTCTGAAGTATAGTTTAACTCTGATTTTTTTTCTTGATTGTTATGAATGATTTGTCCACTGGTAAAAATCATCTGTTAATAAAATTGCTTCAGTGCCTGGCTATTGTTAGTTTAGAATCTGTTCCTCTGTTAGAGTAAGTGTCTTTATTAAATATTTGGTATTATGTATTATGGTAGTTTGAATGTAATTGGCCCCCATAATTCAAAAGAGAATAGCACTATTAGGAGGTTGGCATTGGTGCAGTAGATATGATCTTGTTGGAAGAAGTATCTGTCGGGGACAGACTTTGTGGTAGTTTTTGCTTAAGCTTTGCTTGGTGTCATAGTAACTTCCGATCAAGATAGAGCCAATACCATGTCTGCCTGCACACTGCCCATGATTAAAATGGACTGAACCTCTGAACTGTAAGCTGACACCTCAATTAAATGTTGTCCTTTGTAAGAGTTGCCATGGTCATGGTGTCTTTTCACAGCAATAGAAACCCTAAGATACATACATACATACACACTCACATATGTATATATATTTATATGCTTCCTTTTGTTGAATTGATCCATTTTCTTTTATATAGTGACCTTCATCTCTTTCTACAGTTTCTGACTTAAAGTCTATTTTATATGATACAAGTTAACAAGCTACTCCTATTCACTTTTGATTTCTTTTTGTATGTCATAGTGTTCAGTTTTCCATTACTATACTGAATATATGAAATAAATCAACTTGAAAAGAGGAAAAGCTTGTTTTGACGCATGGTTTTGGAGATTTCAATCTATAGTTTCTTAGCTGTTTGCTTTGGGGCCTTTGTAAAGATGGTATATCCTGGCTGGAGTGTGTAGTAAAGAAAGCTGTTTACTTCATAGCAACTGAAAGACAGAGGAGGGAAAGGGAGAGGCTGAAATTCCATTATCCCCTTTAAGGACATGCTCCCAGTGATCTAAGACTTCCAATTAGAAACATTTAAAGAAGTATGCTGTTAAGCTCTTCTGTTTTACTTTAGTTTAAGGTAGAGAAACAAATCAAGTCTGTCTTACAATTTTGGAGGTTTAATCAATCATGGCAGGCAGAGTATGGCAAAGCAGAGCAGCTTCTATCATGGTGTCCAGGAAACAAAAAGAGAATTGCCGGTGCTGTTGGGATTCTCCTTTCCTGCTTTGTACTCCACCAGGACCTTGTCTTATGGGATACTGCCCACACACACACACATTTAGGATGGGTCTCCTGCCTGGTAATGCTGCCTAGGAACACTCTAGCATACATATCCAGATGTACGTTTTACTAATCTAGGTACTTCACTAGTTCGATAAAAATGTTTCTGTTCTTAAATTACTTTTATACTTTAGATAGTTTTCTTGTACCATGTGATTTACTTTTCTTTCCTTGTTGGAATACATTAGGACAGTGGATCTCAACCTGTGGATCTCAACCCCTTTGGCAAACCTCTGTCTCCAAAAATATTTACATTATGACTCATAGCAGTAGAAAAATTATAGTTGCGAAGTAGCAATGAAATAATTTTATGGTTGGGAGTCAACACAACATGAGGAATTGTATTAAAGGGCCACAGCCTTAGGAAGGCTGAGAACCACTGCATTATTTCAGCCTTCAAACTTCCTAGACTGGGGATATTAGTCTCTTCACCAAGACCTTGAGCTTCCTAGACTGAATTATGAGTATCTGTACCAAGATTTGGTATTTTTTTCCAATTGCCAATTATTTTCAGCAATTACTTCCTTGCATACATTTTCTTTGCTTCTCCCTTCTTCTGAATTCTCATAATAGTTTTCAGTCTTGATGGTGGCCTGTGCATTTGAAAAGCTTTTTTTAATTCTTGGAAATCTTCCTTCTGCTTGATCTATTCTGCTGGTGAGACTATAACTGTATTATTATTTAGCTTGTTAGCTCCAGAATTCCTGTTTGCTGCCTTCTTATAATATTTATTTCTTTGTTCATTCTCATCTTACATCTTAAAATTTTTCCCTTTAAAACCATGCAGCTGACTTCTTTCTTAAGTAGTAAATTGCTTTTCTTTTCTTTGGGATCTATTGCTAGAACATTGTGTTCTTTAGAGCTATTTTACTTTGCTTTGCTTCATTTCATGTTTCTTGTATCATTTTTTCATGTGTTTTTTTGTGGCTTTTTTTCTAGAGTTTTTGTTTTGTTTTGTTCTGCATCTGGTAAGTCAGTTGCTTACCCTAATTTTTATAGAATGATTTTTACAATAAAAAATTTTATAGTTCTGTTCTAGAATATTGGCTAAATATGCTACATTGAGTTCGACTACACGTTGACACTTCAGTTTCTATGTGATTTCTTCAGCAGTAATCAAAGCTGGTGATATCTGCAGGTAATTCCCTGATCTCTGCTGCAGTAGTTGCCAAATTCTCACAACACCTGAGATACAGGACTTTTAGATGCAACAGATTTACTACAGCTCTGGACATGATGCACCAAGCTAGGTGTGGGGTACCTGTCGATTTTTATAGGTCACTTTGTGTGGGGTACTATCACAGCATGCCCAGCAGTGGAATACACTGTTAGTATGAGAGATTCTTGTTCACTAGAACATCCATTGGGCTCAGACCAACTACTTGCTAGTGTCCAAGAGCTCCAGAGGTATTGTCTGCAGGTTATCTGGTGCCAACTTCTGCAGACAAGCTTCCCAGCTGTTTCCGAGGAACAAGGGTGATGAGCAGGGCATCGCCTTCATTTTTCAAGGCATCAGCAGGCCAAGCTTCTAAGGTCAAGGTGTTCAGCTGCCTCTTGTCTTTTGAAAAATAACTGTGGTTTTTGCCTGGGCTTCACTGAGCCAAGCCACTCAAAGAATGCTGCTCAGTCATCCCTACCACCAGCCTTGAATTCCCAGATGAGTGGAACCACCTGTCTGCTTCCCAAGGCATTTGTAGGTTGAACTTCTCAAGGTGGCTGCCAAGCTATTTTGGGAGCTAAGAGTCAACAATTAAAGTCTCCTAAGCTGCTGGGACAGCTTCCTAACTATTTCCCGGTACCCTTGGTGGGAAAGGTCCCATGGTATTGCTATTCAATAGGAGGCTGAATGGATGAGAGCAGAATTTGTGTAGTACTCTTTCTCTAGGTATCGCTGTGATGTTATGGCATATGGTACTCAGGGAACTCTCCAAACTGAGCTTAGGAACTAAACTGTTTTAGCAGCAAATACCTTGGTTTCTGGGGTATGAGTAGGATTTATTATGAGCCTCTTCTTACTACTCTTTTCTTATCCAGTCAGTCCATTTAGGTTGATCTAGAGATGGAATGGTAGATGTGTTCTTAGTTTCCTCCAAGAAGGCCACTACATTTTCCTGAGCTCTTCAGCATCTCTACTCTTCCTCAGACACCCAGTGGGATAGCTGCTATTGGTGTTTTCTTTGTTTGTTCATTTGTTTGTGTCTCCAGTTAGAAGGTAGTTTTCCAGGCCAATTTACTACACATAAATCTTTTGGATGCTAAAGCGCCACTATCTTCTGACCTCCCCTCCTCCTCAGGGGACCTTCCTGGTCTTCTTTGTCCATCAAAGATCCACACATGTTGTTCATTTTTCTCTGTATAATGCTAGCAATAGCTTAGACAAAGAGTATTGTTATTATGTAAGAAGTCTTGTGATGGGCAGTTTGAGTTGCTTCATCAGACAGTATTAAGCCACTGTTTCTGAAATTCTTGTGCCCTTTTCGTTTGTGCTAGCTAGATGACTGCTAGACTTACCCCTGTCACCTAGAGCTCAAGGCAGGAAGAAAAGCTGATTCCATGTCTGTCACTTTTGACCAGAAAAGTGAAAGATTGCTCAAAAACCTCCTCTTTGAACTGTGTTTACATCAGTCTGCAGCCTGGATTGCAGAAGTCTTAAAAAGCAAGTGTTTAATAGGATACAGTGCTCTTTAGTTAAGAGAGTGTTCTGTCAAGGATGAAGAGGAAGGTGGGTTTGCATTAGCAGTCCATGTATAACCCAGCCTCCTCTTGGTTCATTCACAGTTTCTAGTGCCCAACCTATAGTAATGTCATAATAGATACTTAATAAATGATGGATTAATGAATGAATTAGATTAAAACAAATCAGGAGACTATAAGACTGTGACATTATAGCCTGGCTGTTTATGCAGAGTCCTAAAATAGAAGGTACCACACCATGAGCTCTGAAGCCAGGTTGCTGCCTTTGCAAAGACCTCCCTGACAATCCTGCTTCAGAATCTTAATTGGGTAAGCCTTAATTGGGCATTATTGACCTGAAGGTTATCTTAGCTGAATTTTATCAGAGCCTCAGCAATGCAAGTATTGACCCCTAGATAAGACAAATTTTAGAATTGTTTTTAATTGTGTACAGAAGAGTCTTCAGCACTTTATCTTTGTCTCCAGACTCTTAGAGACTCTTAGACCATACTCACTAAAAAGGTTTCAATAAACCACCTCCTCTGCCTTTTTCGAGGAAGAACTTTGAAGATGCTTTTAAGAATTGTCCTAGGAATTTCATACCATCACGCCACAACCCAGGTTTTTCCGCCACTAGAGAACGTCCTCTCGAAGAAGACTTTAAGTAGATAAATTTGTACTCATTGCTTCAGAGTGCCAGTATTATTTTCATGTGCCTTCTTGGTGGGCTTCATGAGAAACCTTTTATTTGGCTGTATTTGCAACAGGAACTCAAGATTGTCAGCTTAGCAAAGACAAGTACCTGTTTCAAAATTAATACCCCTCCCTGCCCCTTTGTATCTTTTGTCCTATGCCCTTCCCAGATAAAATAACTCAATGGTAGAGGGAACAGTAGCATACAAGATTATGTAGAAGTAGGCAGGTGAGCAAGAGACAGTGAGCAGCTCCTCCCCTACCTTGAGGTATAGACAATTCCGATGAAGAGTTTCTAGAAATTCAGTTCCTAAAACGGATTGTGTAATAGTAGAGTTTCTAGTGGGTTCCGTTTTTAGTGTAGTTTAAAGAAATTTGTGGTTAGAGCAGAAAGCATTGTAAGAGGAGAGCTATGTTACAGAACCCTGCCTTGCGCTGGAATACATGATTTCCGTGTTGCTGGTCTGCAGGGTTATTCCTGACTTTTTCTTTAGCTCCTCCCTCCAATCTTCATTATGTCCCCTTTTCATTCACTTCCTGTCCATTATCTTCTTTCTCGTTCCTTCCCATCTCTGCCACCAAAGGTGGGGAGCAAAAGGAAAGAGTGAGTATGTATTTGTTGTGGGAAGATGCCCTCTGAAGTAGGTAGGCTGTTCTCCCCACCCCAGGAAAAGCCAACTTTATGTTGGCTGAAAGAGAAAATAAAATATCAGCAAGTGAGTCATTGGCCAGGGCAGATAAACCACCTAAATATAGTACCCTGAAAACTTCACTAAATAGAGCTTGCTGTGACAGGAGGCCCTGTCAGGACCATGGGTGCCTGGAACAGAAAGACCTGTAGCAAAGCTACCTTAAAGGCCAGGCAAGGACCCACCAGTCACTGTTAGAAGAATAGTGAAGATTTAGTGTGTTTCATGAAATTTGGTTTACTTCACAATTTATATGCTGAGGTTAGTACTTGAAATATTTTATTTTGATAGTTTACTCTGATTTGTGAATTTTGAATAATTCTTTAAAAAAATTTAGCTCATTCAGTAAAGTACTGACACAGCATGAGGGCCTATATTTGATACCAGAACCCATGGGGGTGGGGGGAGCCAAGTGTGGTGGTTGCACTTGTAACCCTAATTCAGTGAGAGTCCTTGTATCAAAAAGCAAAAAGATAGACATCACCTGAAGAATGACACCCAAGGTTAGCCTCTAGCATCCATGGGCATATAGGTTTATACTATGCGTTCTCTCTTTCTCTCACACACACACATACACACTGCTTGTATAAAGTAATGTCTTTCTTGGTGAGACAAATATATTACATCAGCAAATGAGTACTTAGTACTACTGGAATTCTACTAGCCCTTTCTGCAGGTATCGCATAAACTGTTTATTAAGACTAGCTGGAAGAGCTGAGCATAGTGGTGCACTCTGCAATCCCAGCAATTCTGAAAGCTGAAGCAGAGGAATCAAGAGGTAGAGGGCCACCTGAGCTACAGAGCAAGGCACAGGCAAGCGTGTGTGCGTGCACACACACACACATCATATAATATATGTATATGCATGTATATACTCTATGGTATACATATGTGTATAAATATATCTTATGTACATGTATATACATATATATGTGTGTTACATGTGTGTATATATTATATGCTATGTACGTGTGTATTTATGTATGTATAAATGTGTATATATAAACTATGCCCCTACCATCCTGGTTTTTCTGCTGGTCCAAAATAAAAAAGGCTAGAAGTCTCAAGTTTGTGTTTCTCTGTCAGTAGATGGTACCAGCAGCCAAAATCTGTAAGTAGGTCTTAGCCTCTTAGAGCTACAGAAGTAATCATTTTTTTAATTGAAAAATTTCTTTTCACACAATAGATTTTGTTCATGTTTTTCTCCTTCCCCAATTCGTCCCAGATTCAACTTACCTATTTACCCACCCAACTTCACATTCTTTTCCTTTTTCTGTCTGTTTCAAAAAACAAAACAAAGTAAGAAGCAGAAACCCTACAAAAATGGAAATCAAAACAATCAAAAGACTGATAAGACAAAAAAAAATGCCAAGGCAAAATGTAATGAAACAAAAAGTCTACAAAGATCCTATCGAGTTTGTTTTGTGTTGGCTAACTACTCCTGTGCTCAGGGCCTACCCTAGAGTGTGATTGATGTACCTTGTGAGATTCCACTTGTGAACACTGATTTTCCCTTTGTTAGCCAGTATCAATTATAGATGGCTCCTTGGCTAGAAATAGGACCCTGTGTCTACTTTCCCTTCTGAGTGCCCAGACACTGTCTGGCTTGAACCTGAGCAGGTCTTATGCGTGCTACTACAGTCTCGATGAGTTCTTCAGTCCTATTGTATCTTGAAGACACTATTTCCTTGGAGTAATCCATCACCTCTGGTTCATACAATTTTTTTGACTCCTTCATAGTTCTCTGAGCCTTGGATGGGGGTGGGAGGCTGATGAAGATATTCCCTCTAAGACTGAGTGCTGCAAAGTCTCTCGTCTCTCGTCTCTCCCTCTTTGCACATTGTCCAGGTGTGGTCTCTGATAATTCCCATCTACTGCAAGAGGAAGCTTCTCTGATATGGATTGAGCAAGGCACTGATCTATGGGTATAGTTGTGTGCCATTAGAAGTCATATGCATACTATGTTCCTTTAGCAGAATAAGTAGTGGGTATTCCCTTAGGTCCATAACCTGTCTAGTCTTGGGTTCTTGGTCATCTTAGCAACATGAGGTACAGATTCCATCTCATTAAATCAAATCAAAAGGTTACCTCCATAACATTTGTGCCACTATTATACCAGTATATCTTGCAGACAAGTCACTATTTTGTAGGTCACAAGGGTTTGTAGCTCTGTGGTATTGATGATAACCTTTTTTCTTCCAGTAGATCTTTTCTGCTGACTCTCTCAGAAGTTAGAATCTTAACAATTCATAACTGCAGGTGTCCTATTGAAAGTCTCAAGAGTGAACAGAAGACACTAAAATCAAGCCCTGCTTAAGCTAATATACTAAGTAGAAAATAAAACCTTAGAATCTCGTAAGTGTGATTGGGAAGTATTTGGTTTAAAAAATAAACACACATACACACACATAACAAACAACAAGCAACAGAAAAGAAATTTAGAAAATTCACTTAAATGAAAACTGCTGTCCATTTTATAACTGACAAATGCTGCTTAAAATCACCTATAAGCCTAAGTTTTCACATAAAATCTTGAAGATGTTACCATAACTTCTCAGTCTTCTTTTTTTCTATCAGGTTGTGCCTTCCCCACCTCAAGTGTTCTGTAGATTTCACCTTAGAGTGTATTCTTAAACCTAGATTAGCCATTTAAACGATAGTGCCCAAGGTCACTCAACTAATGGCTGAGTTTGAAAATGAACCCAGATTGTCCTGCTGCAGAACACCACACTTAGTATTTAGGACTGACAGTATGACCCAAAGTGAAGGATGTACATAGTGGTCGGTATCACACCTTATAAGGATCCACAAAGCCAGAAGCTTGGAGTTGCTACTATATTGTCTTTTTGCCTTCATAACCATGTCAGAAATTACTGGAAAAGATTCCAGAAAGAACCTAAAGAACTTAACCTCTCTCGCAATTCAGGGATTTGGGTTAAGTAGAGAAGACTAATCAGGCCTGTACATAGATGTAAGTGAGTTAGATTTTAAGGCTTGTTCCTGTTACTGCCTGAAAAAAACACTAAGCTGTTCCTTTATTCTCCACACCTCCAGTTTGGGTGACATTTTTTATCCATATGAAATACTTTTGTATATCCTATTGTAATCTTTGTGTTAAGAACTGTCAACATAGATTCATGTTAGTAAATGCTGTGGAAATAACATACACGGCACACTTTTAAGGTATTTTCCTGTCCAATAATTTGTCTCAAAATACATGTACATGGATCTGCAGTTTATGGCAATCTGCTCTGATAATGTCACACTTTACTTGGAACATTCTCTTGCTACATCCCATTGTCCCCTCTTAGCTTTTACTCCCTTTGAACACCCTCTCCAGCTAACATATCATGACAGAACAGAGACCTAATCTGCTTTATCCGGACGCACACAAAAACACACTGGCAACTGTTTGCTAGGCCCAGTACCTGTCTAGTAATTTTATAGGTTATCCAACTTCCTACATGGAGGATAAAGAAGATGGTTAACATTCTATGCAAAACTCTGAGACATTGCCTTCATCTGCTCTCCAAGCCCTGGCCTAACACCAAGCAATTTCTGATTCTAGAAAAACAACTGTGTAATGCCTGAAGATGTGAGAAACTTCTATTTGATGACCAATGGTTTTCATATGACATGGAGTGTGAAGCTGGATGGTAAGTCAGCCTCCTTGATGTTGGAGAACACTCTCCTGGTAGAGGTTAGATGAGCAGCTCTGAAGGTCCTTAGAATTGTAAGATCTTTTCATCTATACTACTCTTGTGGGTCTCAAGTGTCAAATCCAGAAGCTGTGATCCCCTCCCCTCCAATGCTAATCAATGCTATCAGTGCTTTCCCTACTCTTACAGTGTTTGAGCCTGAGTTGTCCTGATCTAGAAGCCCAGTTTAGAGACTTCTTGCTAGAGGAAAATAATTAGTCACCACATAGAGAACCCAACCAACTCAAACATAAAGCATCTGAGAACTTTGTAGCTACAGCAATACTTTCTACTTTCCTTGAAACAGCTGACCAAGCTCCAAATGTCATTCTTACCATTGTGCAACTTTAAGACTCTAACCCTCAAACCAGGGCTTCTCTTTTTTTACATCAATCACCTCAGCCTACATCACCAAACACCTTTGTCCAGGCTTTTATCTAAGCCATGTATCTATACCTAAACATTTGCATTGCAGATGTAGAAACCCAGCTTGTTACATGTCAGAGATATCAGATAGTATGTAAAATGTGAAAGGTGGTAGACCCTACATATATATGAAAATTCTTCAAAAAGTTCATAAGTTAGGAAGTCCTGAAGTACCCTTTGGGACCCAGCATGTGCCTGGCACAGTCTTACCAGATGTGACCTCAAAGAAGCCTTCATTTCTTTATACTCTAGCTACATCTCTACATGTTCTTGGGCTTAGGGAAGCACCTATAGCTCCCCACTGCTGTTGATAAGAAGGAGTGACTTCTGTTACACAGAAAAGCCACACAACTGACTTCTCTCTTCCATATCTTTGCCTTCTGCTAGTACATCTGAGTTGACTTTTTTGATGATTTCTAAAACTTCTGTATCTTGTACCTAGCCAGAGGTACTTTTTATAGATTATTAATGAATGTATGATATTAGCTTTACCAAAATCATTCTATTCAGTGGACTAAAAACCTTGTTCATACTTGTAATATCTTCTTCTGTTACTTTATTTCTCAATCACAGTCTTTATATCCCATTACTAAATGGCTTAATGCAGTGACAGAAAAGGCAACAGAGCTGAAGAGATGACTGGGTGGTTAAGAGCATTTACTGTTCTTCCAGAGGGTCTAAGTTTGGTTCCTAAGCATCCATGTAACTCATAATCACCTGTAAATCCAGCTCTATGGGACCCAGTGACTCTTCTGGCCTCCATGAGCATCCATACATATGCCAGACACTCGCATACACATAAAAATTAATTAAAGGTAGTAGAGGTGGCCTTTAATATTTACTTTAGTGATCTTTCCTGGTATTCCATGATCTGTATTCCTTTGCTCATTCTAGCCTTTTTAGATTTCTGAGTTTTTGTTTGCCATTCTTTATTCATCATCTTATATCAACAGGGTTCTATTATGGCTCAGTGGTTAAGAGCACTGCCTGCTCTTCCAAAAGTCCCAAGTTCAATTCCTAGCAACTACATGGTAGCTCACAATCATTTGTCATGAGATCTGGTGCCCTCTTGAGGGAAAGACCTGGTCAGCAGTCCTCATCAATTAGACCATTAAACCCAATATGGACAAGTTCAACAGAACCACCATATATAGGCTGCCCATGTGTGCTTCAGCATTGCCAGGGCATAAATTTCATTTTCATTTCTATATAATATAAGGCAATGTGTAGTATGCTGTTTCTTAGTTATACCCTGTTCATAAAAGACCAGACCCAACAAACAAGAAGGGTGCTACGTTCTCTATATCAAGGGAAAATGACAAACGGAAGGAGAGCTATTTTCCATCATGATGGTTTATAATTTAAAAAAAAAAGTGTCTATTACATAAAGCCACGATTCCATTGGAAACTTTAGTTCTTACCAGGCAATGGTGGCATGTGCTTTAATCCCAGTACTCAGGGGACAGAAGCAGATGGATGTATGTGAGTTCAAGGCCACCTTGGTCTACAGAGTGAGTTCCAGGACAACCAAGAACATCTAAGGCTACAGAGAAACACTGTCTCCCACAAAACAAAAACAAATAAAAACAAACAAACAAACAAAAAGAAAGAAAGTAGTTCTGGCTAATATAAGGGAATTGAGTGAGAATATCTTTTAAGTCATTTAGTCTTCAGAGTTACTGAGTAAATTTTCTAGCCCTTGTGAATATCCCATTAAAAACTTTTCAACGGTGCCATAATAAACATGGTTAGAACTGCTCATCATCCTGGGAGCCCAGTTCCTCAGTTTGTTTGCATAAAAAGCTAGTGGGTGGGGCATATATAGTGAATGTTCCTCTTCTGTGACCCTCTCTCAGGCTCCTCAGCCATGGAGCCACTCTCAGTGGGTTTATTGGGTTAGCCAAGCAAAATCACTGATGGTCACCATTGTCTAACCTACCACTTGTCATTCTTTTTGTTCCCATAGAACACATCATTCCACTGGGAAGCATGGTGATTAATGGTATTTCAAAACTGACTCAGCTCATCCAGTCTTCTGTGTATTCACTTCCTAATGCACCAACTCTGGCAGACCTAGAGGACGATGATGAAGGTACCTGGTTAGAACTTAGCCCTCTTGGCTCACTTTTATGATACAGAGAACTATAGGAACATGCTGTAGAATTGTCTTCCACTAAACTGCAACTCTTTTCATCCATAGCTTCTGGAAATAAGATAGAAACAGAAGAAAACAAATATCAACAAACAAAAATTTCATGAAGGAAATTCTAGGGTTGTGTCTTTTATTTTTTTTTCTTGTACCCATTTTAGTGCCAGTGATGTAGTAATGGAGGCACTTAGTAAGTAGCTACTGCAGGAATCAGTGTTATGGATTAAAATTCACTCAATTCACAGGCCAGTCATGGTAGCACAGGCTTATAATGTCAGTACTTGGGAGACTGTAGCAGGAGAATCATGCATTTGAATTCAGCCAACTACATAGTGTGTCCATTTCTTTTTTTTTTTAATATTTATTTATTATGTATACAATATTCTGTCTGTGCATATGTCTGCAGGCCAGAAGAGGGCGCCAGACCTCATTGCAGATGGTTGGGAGCCACCATGTGGTTGCCGGGAATTGAACTCAGGGCCTTTGGAAGGGCAGGCAATGCTCTTAACCGCTGAGCCATCTCTCCAGCTCCCAGTGTGTCCATTTCTAAAACAATAGGATTCAAGAAATAGGGAAGTCTAAATACAGCTACTTTTCTCCCCATTCCGAGCTCTATTCACTTTGCCACTTGAGAATGAGATGGCTTACAGACCGAATAACTGGAAGAGACCAAGAGCAGAGGTGGCACGTAAGGAGTTCTTTAGTCAGAACTGTGTTTAACTGCTATGACAGAGTCAGTTTAGGTCACTGAGTTGGTGGTACTTTATAACCGAAGCCCTCACAAACAGTGGTTTTTCCTCCTCAGAGAGGAGAATGGAGACAAAGCTGGCAAAGCAAAATGTTTCCTTGATTGTAGGAATGAAGTCTTACACCTTATCGGGAGCAACAGTGCCTTAATGTATCAGTTTTCTATGCCTAACAGATTACCACAAATTTAATGAATTGAAACTACACAAATCCATTGTTGGTTTTGTTTATCAACAGTTTCCATGAGTTAAGAATTCACCTACAAGGTAGTTGAGTTCTCTTCTTAGCTAAACGCCCTGGCACTTTTTGATTAAAGTAGTCATATGGTTCTAATTGTGTGAGAAAAAAATAAGTTAACTATTTATTCATCTAAAGTAACAACAGAGAGAGTGGCTCTTGAAAAAAGTTATCTGGGAATGAATAGAATTCCAGTCTGGCTTGTGGTTATAACAGAGCCACAGGTATGCCCAGAAGAGTTCCAGGAAGAAGGGGCTTTGAAAGACAAAATGAAGTTCACATAAGTTGCCTTGAAACAGGTTGAAGGCCATTGCAGACTTGGTGTTAACCATTGATAGAGATAGCCATTGAAATTCTCTATTGAATTTTTGCAGTCTTAAAGAATTTATTTTTAAAAATTAATACAAAAAAATGTAATATACGTAAAATGAAGGGAGTGTGCAAATAAAGCATGCTTGAGATGCATGTAGATGGTATAAAAAGAACACCTTTGAATTTGAGGAAACCTTTTTAATAGTTTGTACCTCAGATACAAGCATAAGCTTCCCACTTCTTTATGACCTACCAACTCTAATTTGGGGTGGACATTGACTTAAGTAACTTTGATACAGTAAAGGAATAAAACACTATATTGGCATCTCCAGTCTAAAAGGGGAGGAAAAGGAAAAAACATAAAATGAGAAACATAATGGAATAAAATGAAATAGATCAATCATTGTAATAAGTAATACTAAATTGAATCTCCCTTTTGAAAAAATTCTATTAGACCAAAATAAAAAGCAGGACTTACCTGCATCCTACTTTTTAGGAGCACACTTAAACTGGTGAAGATACTTCCTCTTGAGGTAATGGCAAGTGGGTGATTGAGAACAGCCTTCCTGCTGAAGCTGCAAAGTGGGACAGCATTTAAAACTCATCTTCCTAAAAACATCTAAGAGCTACCAACGTGATGAAGAAAAACATCAAAGCAACGTCTGGAAGAAGCTAGAGAAGCTAAAGAATACTTACAGTGAAGACTGGCTTTGTCCAGGGTGCACTGTCCTTATTCACAAGAGACAGTATGCAACTGAAAAACTGAACATGTACCCATTACTGAGCCAAAGGAGAAGATGGATTTCAGGGCCTGTGAAAGATGGTCCCCATTAAAAACCACTCTACTCTTTGGGTTGGCACTGCAAAATGCTGTACCCAAGGAGGCAGCATGAACTAGAAGAAACAACTCTTCACATGGATTGAAGCTCAAGTGTGAGTCATCTGTATATTGAAGCAGCCAGAGAGTTCACAGAAAATGTTAAACCCCAAAATTATATTAAATTAATTCTAGTTTTTTCATTGAAATTAATGTTCTATTTAATATAATTGTATTTTGCAACGGATTTGTAATTTCTAAAAAAAAGTCACTTAATTCTACAATAAAAATTAATATTTCTGTTATCTAGAAGTCATCTCTCTGATCAGGTGTCACATAAACATGGTAAATGAGAAATGTGATTGTCAGTAAATGGGCCAACCTTTCTGTAGTTATTTTCTTTTTTGCTAACTTTTTTTTTATTAAAAATAGATTCTTCTCTCATACAATAATCCCAACTTCAGTTTCCACTCCTCCTGTTCCCCTCCCCCAATCTGCCTTCTCCTCAGATCCACTCACCTTCTTTTTCCTCATCAGAAAGGAGCAGGTCTCCAAGAGATGATGGTGAGACAGACAAGGTGAAAGCCCTCATACAGAGCTAGATAAGGCAACTCAATAGGAGGAAAAGAGACCCAGAAGCAAGCAAAATCGTCAGAGATACACCCACCTCCGTTGTTAGGTGTCTCACAGTAACACCAAACTAACAGCCATAACATAAACACAGGGGACCTGGTGCAAACCCATGTAGGCCCCATGCTTGTCATGTTATTTAGTCTTTGTGAGCCCTGCTTAGTTGATTTGGTGAACCATGTTCTCCCAGTGTCCTCCATCCCTGCTGACTCCTCTTCTGCAGGGTTTCCCTATCTCCAAAGGGACAGACCTGATGGAGGCCTCCAATTTAGACACTCTCTGCCACCTTACCCTCCCCTCCATGTAATATCTGACGATGGATCTCTGCATGTGCTCCCACCTGCTACTGGAGGAAACCTCTCTGATGACAACTGAACAAGGCACCAATCCTTGGTTTCTGGGCTATCCAGTCTCTGGTTCCGAGCTATCTAGGCAGTGTAGGGCATGTGTTCCCTCTCGTGGGGTGGGCCTCAAGTTAAAGCAAACAGTTGTTGGCTGCTCCCACATGTTCTGTGCCACCACCACACCAGCACATCTTGCAGGGAGGAGAGGTAGTAGATGGCGAGGTTTGTGGCTGGGTTGGTATCCAGGTTTCTCTTTGCACAGCCTACACAATACCTTCTCACACCACAGACACTAGAATGTAGGGGTGAAGGCTCCAAGCCCACACCAGCTCAACCTCTCTGTGTTCAGTGAGCTGAGTGCAAGTGTCCTTGCCGATGCCCCCAACCCACTATCAGTTTTAGAGGGTGACTTCTGTCCTAACATCAGCATGGTTTGTTTAGAGATCTTCACAGGACCTCCTCAGCCAACAACTCTACCAAATGGAAGCCTTGCCTGGCTATAAAATATGGCCAATTGAAATTCCATATCCTTGATTACTAGGTGTCTTCACTAAGATCAACCTCATAGGTTCCAGGAAGTTTTTACTGCACTAGGTATCTCTAGCACCCCCACAATGCCCCCAGTTCCAGCTGCCTCTCCCACACGCTCTCTCCCTCCATCCCCCAAACACACACACACACACACACACACACACACACACACAACTGACTCCCCCATGCTCCCATTCCCACTCATCCCGAGTCTGTCTTCAGAATCTGTTCTATTTCCCCTTCCCAGGGAGATTGATGATTTCCATATAGCTCTCCTCTCCAACCTGTCTGGGTCTATGGATTGTAGCTTAGTTATGATTTACTTAACAAATAATATTGTTTCTCTGATTCTGGGTTCATCTCACTCAGGACGATCTTTTCTAGTTATATCCATTTCCCTACAAGTCTCATGGTGCCATTTTTTAACAACTAAGTAATGCTCCATTGTGTAAATGTACTACAATCTCTTTATCCATTCTTTCCTTAAGGGAAATGTAGGCTTTTTCCAGTTTCTGACTATTATGAATAAAGTTATAGTGAACATAGTTAATCAAGTGTGCTTGTGGTAGATGGAGCATCTTTTGTATATATGCCCAGGAGTGGTATAGCTGGATCTTGAGGTGGGTTGATTTCCAATTTTCAGAGAAACCTCCACATTGATTTCCACAGTGGCTGTACAAGTTTGCACTCCCACCTGCAACAGCATAAGCTGTCACTTGGGTTATTGATCTTATCCATTCTAACAGGTGTGGGATGGAATCCTAAAGTAGTTTTGATTTACATTTTACTGATGGCTAAGGATGTTAAACATTTCTTTAGATGCTTCTCAGCCATTTGAGATTTCTCTGTTGAGAATTCTCTGTATTCCATTTTTAATTTGATTTTTTTAATATCTAGTTTCTTGAGGTTTTTTTTAATATTAGACCTCTATCAGATGTGGAACTGGTTAAATCTTTTCCCATTTCGTAGGTGCCTCTTTGTCCAGTTGATGGTGTCCTTTGCCCTGCAGAAATTTTTCAGTATCATGAGGTCCTATTTATTAATTGCTTATCTCAGTGTCTGTGCTATCCGTGTTCTGTTCAGAAAGTTGTCTCCTGTTCCAGCATGTTCAAGGCTGCTGCTCCCCACATTCTTTTCTATCAGTTGCAGTGTATCTGATTTTGTGTTGAGGTCTTTGATCCACTTGGACTTGAATTTGTACAGAGTGATAAATATGGACCTATTTGCATCCATCTACGTGCCAATATCCAGTTAGACGAGCACCATTTGTTGAAGTTTTTTTTTTTCCAGTGTGTATTTCTGACTTCTTTATCAAATATCAGGTGTCTGTAGATATGTGAACTTATTTCTGGGTCTTCGATTCAGGCCCATTGATCAACATGTCTGTTTTTATGTCAATACCATGTGGCTTTTATTACTATAGTTCTGTAGTACAACTTGAAATCAGAAATGGTGATACCTTTAGAAAGTGTCCTTGTGTTAGGATGTAGCTTCTTTTATTATACAGAATTGTTTTAGATATCCTAGGTTTTTTTGTTTTTCCATAAGAAGTTGAGAATTGTCCTTTCAAAGTCTGTAAAGACTTGTGTTGGAATTTTGACGGAGATTGCATTGAATCTGAAAATTGCTTTTGGTAAGATGGTCATTTTTTTTACTGTAATCCTAACAATTCATGAGCATGGGAGATCTTTCCATTTTCTGATTTCTCTAGTTTCTTTCTTCAGAGACTTGAAGTTTTTATCATATAAGTCTTTCACTTGCTTGGTTAGAGTTACACCAAGATATTTTATATTATTTGAGACTGTTGTGAAGTGTGTTGTTTCCCTGTTTCTTTCTTAGTTCCTTTTGTTTTTCATTTGTATATAGGGGAGCTACTGATTTTTGTCCAGTTAATCTTATAGCTAAGCACTTTACTGAACATGTTTACCACCTATTGTAACAGAAGGACCTGCTTAGTTGGGGTTTATGTCCTGCCCTGTTCCCACATATGGTAAGCCCCCAAAGAAAAATCACACAGAGGTCTCCATAAGTTATAAACTGATTGGCCCATGAGCTCAGGCTTCTTATTAGCTCTTGTAGCTTATATTAATCCATTATTGTTATCTGTGTTAGCAACATGGCTCAGTACCTTTTTCAGAGGGGCAAATCACAACCTGCTTCTTCGGTGGTCTGGGCAGGACTGGGGGTAATGGGCTTTCTCCCTCCTAGAATTCTCTTGTTCTCATCGTCCTGCCTCTACTTCCTGTCTGGATGACCCGCCTCTACTTCCTGCCTTGCCAATCAGCATTTATTTAAAATATGATTGACAGAATACAGACAATTCTCCTGCACCAACCTATAGGAGTTCCCTACAGAATTTTTAGGGTCATTTATGTATACTATCATATCATCTTAAAATAAAGATATTTTGGCTTCTTCCTTTCCAGTTTATATCCCCTTAACATCCTTTAGTTGTCTTACTGCTCTAGCTAAAATTTAAGTACAATATTGAATAGATATGGTGTGGACAGCCTTGTCTTGTTCCTGATTTTAGTGGAATTGCTTTAAGTTTCTCTCCATTTAATTTGATGTTGGTTATAGGCTTGCTGTAAATTGCCTTTATTATGTTTGGATATGTCCCTTGTATCCCTAATGTCTCCAAAACTTTATCATGAAGGGTTTTGGATTTTGTCGAAGGCTTTTTCAGCATCTAATGAAATGATCATGTGGGTTTTTTTTTTTTCAGTTTATTTATCTGGTGGATTACATTTTCTCATTTTCATATGTTGAGCCATCCCTGTGACTCTGTGGTGAAGCCTGCTTGATCATGGTGGATGATCTTTTTGACATTTCCTTGGATTCAGGTTAATAAGTGTTTTGTTAAGTATTTTTGCATCTATATTCATAAAAGAAATGTTCTGTAATTCTCTTTGTTGAGTCTTTATGTGGCTTGGGTGTCAGGGTGACAGTGGACTCATAAAATAAATTCTGTTCCTTCTGTTTCTATTTTGTTGAATGATTTGTATTGGCATTAACTCTTCTTTGAAAGTCTGCTAGAATTCTGCTAAAACCATCTGAACCTGGGGTGTGTTTTTTTTTGTTGTTTTGTTTTGTTTTAACTTGGGAAACTTTTAATGACTTACTCTGTTTCACTAGTGGTTATAGGCATGTTGAAGTTGTTTATCTGATTTTAACTTTGGTAAGTGGTACCTACCAAGAAAGTTATTTGTTTCTTTTAGATTTTCCAATTTAGAGAAGTATAGGTTTTTTAAGTATGTCCTTATGATTCTCCAGATTTCCTTAGTGTCCGTTATATCTCCCTTTTCATTTCTGATTTTATTAATTTGGATATTCCATCTTTTAGTTAGTTTGGATAAGGGTTTGTCTGTCCAAAAAAAAAAAAAAAAACCAAAAACCAACTCTTTGTTTCATTGATTCTTTCAGCATTCTTTTTTATAATTTCTTGACATCTGTTCATCTTGAGTGTGCTTACTTCTTTCTGTTCTAGAGCTTTCTGGTATACTGTTAGGTTGTTTATATGAGAGCTTGACAATCTTTTATTATGTGACCATTTCGTGCCATGAACTTTTAGTGCCACTTTTATACCCATAAATTTGGGTATGTTGTGTATTTATTTTCATTGAATTATAGAAAGTCTTTAATTTCTTTATTTCTGTCTTGAGCTATTTTTCGGTGAGTGGGAGTTATTCAGTTTCCATGAATTTGTAATCTTTCTGTTGTTTCTGTTGTTGTTGATGCCCAGTTTTAATCCTTGGTGATTTTATAGAATACAGGGAATTATTTCTACTTTCTTGTATCTGTTGAAACTTGCTTTTATGTCCTAATATGTGGTCAATTTTGGGGGAAGTCCCATGAGATGCTGAGAAGAAGGTGTATTCTTTTGTGTTTGAGTGAAATGTTCTGTAGTTATGTTCATTTGCTTTATGCTGTCAGTTAGTTGTAGCGTTTTTTCCATTTAGTTTTTGTCTAGATGACCTGTTCATTGATGAAAATGAAGTATTGCAGTCTCCCACTTTCAGTGTGTGAAGGTTAATGTGTGATTTAAGCTGTCATAGTTTTTCTTTTATAAAGGGGGGTACCCTTGTGTTTGGTGCATAGATAGTAAGAATTGAAATGTCATCTTGGTGAATTTTTCCTTTGATGAATATGTAATGTCCTTTTCTATCTCTTTTGATTGATTTGGTTTGAAATCTATTTTGTTGGCTATTAAGATTGCTACACCAGCTTGCTTCTTAGGTCTGTTTGCTTGGAATAATATCTTTTTCCAACCATATATTTTGAGGCATTGTTGATGTTGAGGTGTTTCTTGTATGTAACAAAAGAAAAGATCCTGTTTTCATATCCATTTAGTTATTCTGTGTCTTTTTATTGGGGAATTAAGGCCATTTATATTAAAGGATATCAACCAACAATGACTGTTAATTCCTGTTATTTTGTTGTTGTCTGTGGTGGTGGTCAGTGTGTGTGTGTGTGTGTGTGTGTGTGTGTGTGTGAGTGTGCGCATGCCTTCCTTCTTTTGGTTTTACTGATGTGAAATTATTTACTTCCTGCATTTTCATGTGTGCAGTTAACCTCATTGGTTTGAAATTTTTTTCCTTCTAGCACTTTGTGTAGGGCTGGGTGTGTAAATAGATATTGTTTAAATTTGACTTTATCATGGAATATCTTGTTTTCTCCATTTATGGAGACTGAACGTTTTCCTGGGTATAGTAACTAGGGCTGGTATCTGTGGTCTCCTAGAGTCTCCAGTACTATTGAGAAGTCAGGTGTATTTTTCTAATAGATCTGCCTTTATATGTTACTTGGTCTTTTTCACTTGTAGCTTTTAATATTCTTACTTTGTTCTGTATAGTTAGTGTTTTGATTATTATGAGGTGAAGGTGATGTGGGATTCCCCTCTGTATACTGTGAATACCATTGGTTAATAAAGGAACTGTCTTGGGCCTGTGCAGGGAATAGAGGTGGGCAGGGAAAACTAAGCTGAATACACGGAGTCAGAGAGAAACCATGTAGCCCCACCGGAGACAGACACTGGAACTTTACCCAGTAAGCCACAGCCTCATGGCTATACACAGATTACTAAAAATGGGTTAAATTGAGATATAAGAGTTAGCCAATAAAAAGCTAGACTTAATAGGCCAAGCAGTGATATAAATAATACAGTTTCTATGTGGTTATTTTGGTTCTGGGCAGCCGGGATGAACAAGTGGCCTCTTTATAACAGTGAGGGGACTTTTTTTTCTGGTCCAATCTATCTGGTATTCTGTATGCTGTTTGTACCTTTACAGGCTTCCCCTTCTCTTGGTTAGGATTTTTTTTTTCCTATGATTTTGTGGAAACTGTTTTCTTGGCCTTTGACTGGTATTCTTCTCCTTCTCTATTTCTATTAACTTGTAGGTTTGGTCTTTTCATGGTGTTCCAAATTTCCTGGATGTTTTGTTTCAGGAATTTTCTATTCTATCTTAAATACCTGATATTCTCTTCTCTTCTCTCTATCTTCTCTCTCTCTCTCTCTCTCTCTCTCTCTCTCTCTCTCTCTCTCTCTCATTGCAAGCAAGGAGAGGGGGCCCTTTGTTTGTCCCGTCCACCCGGCTAACTTACACCTGAAATAACCACACAGAAACTGTATTAATTAAAACATTGCTTGGCCCATCTCCATTAATCTGTGTATTGCCACGTGGCAGTGGCTTACCATGGCATCTAGGCATCTGGGTTTTGGGGTGATTGGTTTGTCTCAGTTTGATGAGAATTTTGTTCCTTGGTTTCTGTTTCCTCTCTGGAAACAGTAAAACAGGCTGAATGTTGCCTGTTTTACTGGCCTGCTCAGCTGGTGTGTGCATGGGGGATGGGAGGTCAGGAGGAGATGGTTTGAGGGATCCACAGGAAGCATCAATGAGATTGTGGTGGGGGCTACCACTGGTGTTCTGTTGCAGTGTAGTAGTGGGAGCAGCGGGGCTGCGTCTCACCACCCAGCTAGCTTTACCCGAAGTAATTACACAGAAACTGTATTCTTTTAAACACTGTTTTGCCCATTAGTTCCAGCCTCTTATTGGCTAGCTCTTACATATTGACCTAACCCGTTTCTAATAATCTGTGTAGCCCACGAGGTGGCTTACCAGGGAAGATCTTAACCTGCAGCTGTGTTGGGAGAATCATGGCGACTCTCTGACTCAGCTTCTTTCTCCCAGCATTCTGTTCTGTTTACTCCACCTACCTAAGGGTTGGCCTATCAAATGGGCCTAGGCAGTTTCTTTATTAATTAACCAATGAAAGCAACAGATTAGAAAGAAATCACTTCCACATCATTGCAGCTCTAGGGGCAACGCTGAGAATTGGTTCTGGGATAATAGAGCGAGTAGGGCGGGGGGGGGGAGGGGAGATCTGTGGACTGCCTGCCAGGTCTTCTAGCAGGTGTTGCCTATAGCTGGCCACCCGGGTTGAGGGCTGGGACATAGCAGTGTGACAGGAAGGGAAGGACTGATCCTAGGTTTATGGTCTCAGTATCCTGGCAAAAACAAAAATGCACTCCAAAAAAAAAAATGTACAATTAATTATGATGATTATAGTGTAACTTTGTAAAATATTCTAAAATCTATAAATTCTATATTTTATATAAGTGGTATGATAGATGAATTATAACCTAAATAAGCTTTCATATAAAAAGGAGGTGACATTACCCAATGCTTTGGATTTTTTTTTATAAGTAAGTTTTCAGAAAGTAAATTTTAATAAAAACTATGTAGATACCTGAAGAAATTCAACCCCATGAATAAGAACCAACCTAAATTATAAATAGCATGATGAACACTGAGGTTTCTCCCCAGTGTTGCTTCAAGGGAGGAACACACGATTGAGGCTGTAGACTTGGGACAGCATCCAAACACTAACCTTATGCTTCTGGTAACGGCAGAGGACAGTCCCACTGGTCCTAACTTCTTCATGTTTTCTTTTTTCTGGCGGGGTCTTGAACTTGTAAGTTATATAGCTGAGGTGACCCTGAACTCTTAATTCTCCTGCCTCCACCTCCCAAGTGCTAGTATTACAGGCTAAACCATCAGACCCAGCTTCTGCCTGAGAAATCCTAAAAGTAGGGCCAAAGTATTTGCTTCTAAGTAGTTTATCTGTGTCTAAGAACAAAGCTCAAGAATATTTATAGAAATAGAAAACATCTACCACTCAGTAATTTCTGGCATCTAATCATAGGTTACCAGTCAGGAAACTACAGTATTAATGGGGGAAATAGGTTAATTAGAACAAATCCAGAACTAACGCACATTTTGGAATCAGCACCAGAGGATAAGATGTATACATATCACTGGAAGGTGGAATAAGTTATGATTCATCCACCCCCGTAGACCATGCATCCCATTCTTAACACAGTAAACCTAGGAAAGGGAAGAGGCTTTCTTCAGCACCCCAACATTCATATTGCTCTGCCTTAATGTGGCTCCATTCAGTGTTCTGTCAGTTTCTATTGGTGATAAGAAGGCCTGATCCGTCAATGAATCTCACGGCATTTAGAGCATAGAAAATCTCACCATTTTTTCATCTTTGCACAATTATATATAATGCTGTGTAGTATAGTGCTGTATCTGTGTTGAGTTTGTTTGAACATTACTATTGATTTTCTGTGTTTACAGCCAATGAAGACCAGCCAGAGAAGCCTCACTTTGACAGTCGCAGTGTGATATTTGAACTGGATTCGTGCAACGGTAATGGGAAGGTTTGCCTCGTCTACAAACATGGGAAACCTGGTAAAGATCATTTCCAAAGCATGATTCTACAGTATGGGCGTGGTCTTCCCTGAACTTGCCTGTTAGCTATCAGTGAACAAAAAGCTTTCTGAGATGCTGTCATATCTCTTCTTTGTGCCAAGACTCAGCCCCTCTGATCCCCTCTGAACATCTCCTACTAAGCTAATTTCTATATTCCATCTCCTTGTGTGAGTCACTTTGAACAGTCCATGGGACACATGAGAAAAGCTTCAGCAACGACTCATTCTGTTCATATGGTTGTGCTTTTGATAAGCATTCAGGAAATGTGGTACCTTTTTTTAATACTTTTATATGTAAGCCAGTTAAGAGCAATAGAAATCTGAATTACTAGACCTCAAGTCCCCACATTGAAAAGCAAGAGAAAGCAGGGCTAAATGATAGTTACTGAGAGACTATGAACACCTAAACAGAAACCACTGCCTGCTCCTACAGACTGAATCTAGAGCTGATCACATTTAAGCGCTCTTCTTACCTCGTTCTGGTGATGTGAAGAGGCATAAAGATTAGACATTACCTCTGGGGAGAAGAGATTGTTTCCAGGTAAAGCTGCTGTAGAGAAAGACCTGGAGATGCATTGTAAACAATGATTGAAATTAGATATGAGGAAGGAGTGAAAGGGATAACAAATCAGAGGAACGGATGGCTAGAAGCCATTATCATGAAGAAGTTCAACTGATTTGTGGTAATGACAGTTCTCTTTGAATGAGCTTAAGTGATTAGCCTGTGCTCATCTCATTCAAAAGAGATGTAGCCACTTCCTCTCATACAGAGCTTGGCAGGCTTTCCTCTCTGAGCAAAAAGGTCTGGACAGTCTAGAAGACTAAAGAGTTGTTCGAGGCTGGTTAGGAGAGTGGCAAGGTTCAAATGAAAATGGTCAGGTAGTTTTGGAGAAGGAAGAGAGTAGGTGGGAAACACCTAGGGGAAGATGTTACTGCTTTCTAGAAAGCTAATGAGCCAGAATAATGGTGACAGAGCTAAAGGTGACAGAAATGGAAGGTCACAGATGGATATAAGATAGGAGCTGGCGTAATAGTGCCTGGGTTAGCTGACCTAGGATAGGATATCATATGAGCGGGATTGCAGGAGTGAGATGGTATAGACCAGTGCTTCTGACCCCTTTGGTAGTCAAACGACCTTTCACAGGGATCACCTCAAATAATCAGAAAACATAGATAGTTACATTATGATTCATAACAATAGCAACAAAAATAATTTTATGGCTGGAGTTCACCAACATGAGGAACTGTATTAAAGGGTGACAGCATTGGGAAAGTTGAGAACCACTAGTATAGACTCTTTTACATTGGATTTTTGTTATTATTTGCTTTCAAAGCACTTTTGATTAGAGACCTCTTTTTTAAAAGATTGATCCTTACAGTTTCTTTCCATCAAAAAAGGAGGGAGTGCTGAGTCCACACGGAACAGAAGCGTCTACTGAGATAGCCTTAATGAAATGCCTCATGGTCAAAGCCATTGTGTGATCAATCGGGAATCCATGAGTATCAGATTAATGAGAAAAAGCAGCCATGAAAGAGCAGAACTGGGGTCATAGAAGGAGAAAGAGTTTTATTTTGTGCTTTAAAACCTTTCTATTGTGAGTTTCCCTTAACTTTCAATGTATATTGACATTTTAGCTAAAAGGAAAAACATAAAGCTGTCCCTTTCTTCTTATACTGTTTAGGATTAGCTCATGACACTGAGATCTGGTTCCTGGACAGAGCATTATACTGGCATTTTCTCACAGATACCTTTACTGCCTATTACCGCCTGCTCATCACCCACCTGGGCCTGCCCCAGTGGCAATATGCCTTCACCAGCTATGGCATTAGCCCACAGGCCAAGGTAAGGAGAGACTACCACCATCCCAAAATCTGTTGTGTATCAAGAATTTCCTGTGAAAGTGTTACATTCCAAAATCCATCCGCAGTAATAGATGAAGGGGTGGAACCCAGATTTTCAGTAAGCAGTACTTCCATTGTTGGCTGATAGCCTCACATGATTTGCATCTAATTAAGTAATCAGGATCAACTGGAGTGTTATTTTTAATTAAATGTCACTGAGGGCTTGGGTCCAGATAACTGTTTTTTGATTAACAATACAAACCCTTAGAAGGATTAACAAGTTTCTACTTGCCCTCTGCTCCTGGTATACATCTTCATTGGCAGGCACAGCTGTCAGTATGTATGCCCTCCTTGAGAGACTCATTACATGTAAAGTATTAATGCATGGGGTTTGTTGGTGGTGGTGGTTTTGTTTGTTTGTTTTGGGTTTTTTTTTTAAATCTTTGTGCTAACACAAATGTGGCAATTCTGCACTTTTATCTTTTCACTTAGCATCCCATATGGGTACATATAGAACTATCTTCTGCATACAGACTGGGCATCATTTCAAACAGGGATGCCAGGCTTATACAGCCTGCCCTGAAAATACCAAGTGGTGGCTAGAAATTTTTAGTGGAATGAACTGGTTTTGTCTAAAGAAAAGTCATAGTGATTTTTTATAGGACTTAATTAGCAAAAAATTAGAGACTGCATTCCTCTGCAGTTTTAATAGATATGGGCTCATTCTTTTCCTATTTTCATAAGAACAGCTTCTATGCAATCAGTGCTGTGAAGTGTTTGGGTCAAACAGTGGCACAAAAGAAAAAGAAAATGTGGCTGTCCTTTTTTCGATGGCTTTCTGAGCAACTGCAGGTCTAGAGCACCAGCGCACAGCTTCCCATATGGAAGTTCTGCACGCACCTCTGCCACACCCCCTGGACTTTCCATGGTGGGCACTGTCTGCTTTGATGGCAAGTGGAGGACGTTGTCCCCTGCTGAGCTCAGTAGTTCTCATACTGCACTGGATATGCTTGACCAGGAGCTGAGGGGATCTTTCATCACTTACTGTTAGTTTTTAAGGCAGTTTTTCATTTAAAAAAAAAAAGTATAAAATCAGCATTCCGTCACTGGATATGTAGACCAGAAATGTATTAGATTTTATAGCTTTTTGAATTTTGAAATAATCACATATACTTTACCAGCTGACAGTTAAAAAAAAATGTGGGTTAGTGATGGTCAGTTTGTAATGTCTGTCCTATGTGTCCCTGCTCTCGGCCCATTTCCCCTTCAGGCTGTGACTCTTTCTCACTTCTGCCTTACAGCAATGGTTCAGTATGTACAAACCCATCACCTACAACAACACAAGCCTGCTCACAGAAGAGACCGACTCCTTTGTGAATAAGCTGGACCCCAGCAAAGTGTTCAAGAGCAAGAACAAGATCTTAATCCCCAAAAAGAAAGGGCCTGTGCAGCCTGCCAGTGGCCAGAAAGGACCCGGGCCCTTAGCTCCTCCTTCTGCTAAACCTTCCTCTGGCTCTGGAAACCCTGCCCGAAAATAAACATTCCATCAGCTTCACAGCAGTGCTATCAATGCACAGATGCCCTGGGGTGGCCCCATCCACAGGCACTTTGTAACTGCAGGCGTTCTCCTGGGGACCAGAGCCTTATCCAGGAGTTGGGAAGACCACATAAATTCTCCCCAGGAGTCCTTTCCTCCACAGGTTGTGCCAACCCCATCTCCAAAACCAGCTAAGACTTTCAGGTGTATCTAGAGATGTTTTGTTTTGTTTTTACATTTATACCCAATTCTTAATGTCTTAGCAGTAATTAGGTCCTCCCAAATAAACCCATGGCTCAACTCATCATCATCATCAGTAACAACTAGTCATGTGACCATCTCAGTTATGAAAATTTTATACCCTCAGCTTCATTAGCCACATTTCGATTATGCACGTGATAGTGGATTCCATATGGGATAGCATGGAGACGGGGAGCATTTCTGTCCTGGAAATGTTGCATGTGAACACTTTCATACTGTCAATGCATAATGTTAATACCTTAGCTTTAGAGGCTGTATGTTTTAAGAAGACACTTTCAAAGACACAGTCTTGTGTTTTTTATGATTTATACCACAAACACATCTCACTTAAGTCATTTCTTTTTTTAATTTAATGTAAAAACCCATGTTCCTGATCATTTTCCTGTTTCCAGCTTTGTATGGATATTTCTACGTTTGCCAAAACCAACTTTTTAAGAGATTGACTCGTGTTGTATTTTATCTGTTAAAGCCAGTCTGTTCACAAGAACTTTTAGCTGTTCTGCTCATTCACAGCTGGGAGCTGTCTCTCCCATCTACCTCTGTTCTAAGCAGTACCCTGCCTGGAACAGTGTGGGTGCCAGGAGGCCTTTGTAAGCATGTCCTGTAATTCAGAAGAAACATGATGGTATAAGACACTGAGCCATCCCACAGGTTTATCTGTTAAATATTAGGCATATAGCAAAATTTCTATAAAGAAATTACTCCGATTTTCAGTTAAGAATATCTGATTCCTTCCTCTGTAGTCCTGGCAGTGGGTAACCCCAATGTTCTTAATAGCTACAATTTTTGTACTGATATTCCAGAGGTAGAAAAATAAAGAGTTCTGAGGAAGGGGAGACTACACACACCCTTTCCCGTTGGCTAGCATATGCTTTCTTGGTATTTTCTACCAGTAGTTGTCCATCCAGGTTTTGTGTGCTGCCTCTTCCTACTAGTCACACTAGGCTTCTCTTTTCTGTTGTGATGGGAGCTACAGGTCTCTCTCTCTCTGCCTCTCTCTCTCTCTCTCTCTCTCTCTCTCTCTCTCTCTCTCTCTCTCTCTCTCTTTCTTTCTCTACCTGCACTCCTCTGACATCACTTTGACTATTTATGAACATTTCAAACTTGTTTGGGGGGCTGGAAAGATGGTTTAGCAGTTAAGGGCATGCACTGATAATGCAGAGAACCCAAATTCATCTTTAGCACCCACATGAAGCAGCTCACAGCCACCTGTAACTCCAACTCCAGGGGACCCAAAGTGCCCTCTGGCCTCCACAGGAACCTATGCACACACAAAGAATAAAAAGACTTGAAAAACGTATTTTTTGTTGTTGTTGTTGTTGTTGTTGTTATTGTTGTTGTTCATTATAATGATACTCAGGAAGAGGATGGGATCTTCAGTCTTTGTCTTACGACATCATAACCATGGCAACTCTTATAAGGAAACATTTCATTGAGATGGATCACTTCCACTTGAAGAGGTTCAGTCCATTATCATCATGGCGGGGAGCATGGTGGTGTATAGGCAGACACGGTGCTGGCTACCTCTTGATCAGAAGACAACAAAAAGTGGTTTGTGACACTGAGTAGCTTGAGCAAAGGAGACCTCAAATCCCACCTCTGCAGTGACATTCTTCCTCCAACAAGGTCACACCTTCTAATACTGCCACTCCCTATGAGCTTATGGGGCCATTTACATTTAAACTACCACAGTCTTTCTCCTCCTACCACTTCCCTACCGCCAGGAAATCTTAAGAATTAGTCATCAAGGACTGGCAGACTGCCTGGCTGCATCCATATCTTTTAATAGTTCAGATACTGAAAGGTAAGTGCTCCAGTGTATTTTGGGAGCACACAGAGCTTCATGTTAGCAGTGTATTACAATGTTTTAAAACATGCTGATACATGATCCTAGTTTATGTTTCAAGACACGGTCTGTCTCTATAACCCAGGCTGGCCTCAACTTTGCATCTGTCCTGCCTCCGTTTTTCCAATGCTGGAATCAGGGCACGTACCACCATACCTGTCCACTTCCAATGGAAAAGTGTTTAAAACGACATCAATCTATCTTCTGAAGCAAAAGCAGCTTCAAAATCCACAGTATAACATTCGGTGTGGCAAAAAAAAATCTTTATGTGTAACTTGATGATATGACTGTTGTGACTGTGGCAGATTATCCATAATTTAGGAGATAACGTGAACCTTTTTAAATGATTTATTGTACTTGACCATTTAAAAATGTGTAACAGTTCCAAGGAAATCCAACAGTACCAGGCCGTCATTTGTCTACTTTTGTGTTACAATTAGAAGCAATCACATTATCTCCATGTAGTAGGTATCCTTTACTTGGTATCTGTGGAGCTCTTGAGTTTGATAGCACAAATGAAGCGCCAAAGGAGTGGTGAACAACACACGCATCTCTGCTCATGTGTATTCTTATTTGTCTCATCATACTGCCCTTAACACACGAGGCCAGAATTAAGCAGAGCAGTAAATCAAGTGAAGCCCTGTATAGGTGCTATACCATAGGCTACTCACCCAGGGAACTGGCTCTTTGAAGAGAAAAATGGGCACTTCTAGCAGAGTCTTAACATGGAAGATGAATGAGTTAAGTGGGAGAAACCCCCATGAGGCTGATGTTTTTCAAAATGTACTTAGTCAGGTGGTGGTGGTGCATGGCTTTAATCCCAATACTTGTGAGACAGAGGCAGGCAGATCGTTCAGAGTACAAGGCCAGCCTGGTCTACAAATTGAGCTCCAGGACAGCCAAGGCTGTTATACAGAGAAACCCTGTCTCAAAAAAAGAAAAAAAAAAGAACTTTTTAAAAAGTGCAGGTAAAATGTTATTATATGCTATACAAGAAACTTAACTGCCCAGGAAAAAAAAAAATCTCTGTTTTAGAGTCACAAAATGAGAACAGAGCTGAACACCTCATGCTGTACTGATGTAGCTAGTATCACATACCACACACAATATCACATCACCCTGCTTGTAGGGAGGCAGCCAGGCCAAAGACAAGGATGAAAGGGTCCAGCTAGTATGCACACAATAGCCTTTAGAATCTAATGCTTAAAGCTGTGATCTCTAGACTTACAAATGTGCACCAAAGGCACTGGTATCACATGGAAAATAAGATTCTTGGATCGCAGTTCAGATCTACAAAAATCAGAATTACCAAGGAAGATTCCAGGTATCAGGATTCTCTTTTTTTTTTTTTTTTTTTAAGACAAGACTTAGCCATGTATCTCAGACTGGCATACAGCTATGTAGTCTCCTGCCTTACACATACAGACACACCCTGCCACTAATGTTTTAATTACAGACGTACACCACTATGCCCACTATGGGATTTTAGTCAATTTGACAGTAATACTGAGTCTGAAACATTCTGCTTAAGGTCTGAGTTGTTTGGTTTTAATTTCATGAAAAATAAAAAATCTTTTTGCAATCCAGTAAAGCATATATAATACCTGGAATAGAGGGGCTGAAGATATGGCTTAAAGGTTAAGAGCACTGGCTGCTCTTCCAGAGGATCCAGGTTCAACTCCCAGCACCTACAAAGCAGCTCACAACTATCTATAACTCCAGTTTTAGGGGATCTGGTACCCTCACACAGATATGCAGGCAAAACACCAATACGCATAAAATAAGTGAAAATTTTTTTAAAGAATAATAAATAGATAGATTCAGGCGATGGTGGCACACACCTTTAATCCCAGCACTTGGGAGGAAGAGGCAGGCAGATCTCTGTGAGTTCAAGGCCAGCCTGGTCTATAAGAGCTAGTTCCAGGACAGGCTCCAAAGATACAGAGAAACCCTGTCTTGGAAAAATCAAAAAAAGAATAATCACAGTTTTTCACTTTTGCATAATGTATTTTCCTAAAGTGTTGTGGAGACTATTAAACATTTACAGATATGAATACAACAGTGGCCATCACAGTTTCAATAGTTACTGTCTCATGGCTAAAGTTTTAGCTATACTCCTATTTCTCCAAATTTGTCTCTTAAATAATTGCAACCTATTGGTTTTTAAGCCATATGTCTTCCTTAGGTTTTAGAGGTTGCTCTGTTTAGAGCAGTAGTTCCCACAGGGTCCCTGGTCGCACTATCTGTGCAATGTAATTCTGACCATTACAGCTGAATGGACTACAGGTAGGTAGCAAACCATGGCTGTGCTCTTAAATTTGGAATATGTAGATAGATTCCCTACTTGGCTTCAGTCAATCCCACTTTGTACCATAACCAAAAGCAATTTATAGAAGATAGTATTTTTCTTACAGTTCCAAAGGCATCCATAATGGCAGGAGAGGCATTGCTGCAGGCAGCCAGAGCAGGACTGAGAGCATATATTCACCTGCAAACATGATGCAGAGAAACCAGGAGCAAGGCTATACTATAACTCTAAAAGGTCACCCCTTTCCTCCAACAAGGCCACACTTCCTAAATACTCTATGGCTTCCCCAAACAGCACCAATCAGGGACCCACTACTCAAATATGTCGACCTATGGAGAATACCAGCCAAGCATTTTCTTATAAACCCACACAGCCTCCATAACGGAGCTGTGGCTGCTAAATGAGTTCAGGCATAGAATCGGTACCCAGAAAAGGCAGTTGCTGCTTTTCCTGTTCTCCCTTTCTAATGTGTTCCCACCGCTTCTAGCTGTTGACTGTCTGCTAGCAGCTGTGCTCTCCTAAGCCATTCACTCTTTGTTCCAAGACACCAGTTTGGTTCTCCCCTGTGCCTGTTTACCTGCCGTTTCCTCCTGCAGTTCAGCTCGAGTGTGCCTCTCTCCAGAGCTTGATGAAGCCCCAGCTCTCCTGTAAGGAGATTACCATTCAGTGAATTTTGGTCATCTTACCTGACCTCTGTGGTTCCAGCAGATTTTTGTGACCAGGGGTTTTTGTGCTACTTTGGAAAACCATCCTAATCATTATGAAGTCCCATGGACCATTAATATGTAAAATTTAAGTTGGTCATACAAAATTTTGCATTAAGTCAAATGTGTCATATTTTAGGACATCTAAAAATTAATGAGGAAAAAGCTATGAAATTGCATATCTTTTTAAAAATTGAGAAGACAGTAACTGCCTTATTTTAGAGTCTGGATACCCTTAGTCTAGCTTACAGATTGTATTTGTCAGAAAACCCTGTCATAATGAAATACATTACACATGAAGCCACGAGTGCCCCTCATCTTTTCTGCACCACGTATTCTCTACTCAGAAGCCTAGCTGACTGGGTATCCCACCAGCAGCTATCTCGATAAGACTCTTAAAGAACAAAACAGTAACTTGTGAGACATGCTGGGATGTACCACATCTTATCCTGTGTCTAGGAAACGTTCTTCAACAGCGTTGATGCTCCATTTCTTCGGATGTAAAATGAAAATTTATGGAAGGGCTGTAAAACTCTATTAAATAACGCAAATCAAGTACATGGAGATGGTTTCAATAAGCAATAGCTTTTTAAATAGCATTCAGAAAGTCCATTTTCTCCCCATGAATTACCTAACCAACAGAACTGACTACTCTACCAGATGATATTTTGAGAAAATTGATGATCTATTTTAATACATATCTTCACTGTCTATTTCAAAGTCATTAGCTTTCTTTTAAAATTGAAAAGACATTTCATTTCTTAAGCAATTTGGTACTTTTGTGGTGTAGTTATCTCTCTGATAAAATGATTTCTAATCAAAACTAGAAATAGCTAAAGAATGGTGGATAACTGAAATTTAATTCGATGACAGCCTCGCACAGCTTCTGTTATGCCTCCTAAGGAGAGGGATCATGGTTCTCCCTTTCCCAACTGATTGCTCAGCCCTGGCATGCAGTTACCTCCAGACCTGGCTCTCTGTGCAAATTTGTATGGTTATACCATTTTTTAAGGACTGCCATAACGAGTTACAACAAACTTGATGGCTTAATAGAACATAAACTTACTCTCATGTACTTCTGAAATCCAACAGTTCAATATCAGTTTCATAGAGCCAAAATCCAGGTGTCACTAAAACTGTACTTGGGAAGCTGTCCTGGAGAGCCTGTCCTTGCCTCCTCCAGTAGATGTTACTTTGGGGGCACATCAATTCTTGCTGCTTCTGCTTCACCTTCTCTTCTGTGTTTCTCAAGTCTCTTCTGGCTGACCTTCATAAGGACTTGTGATTGGATATGAGGCACACCTGGACACTGCAGGATGATCTGCCCGCACCTGTAAATGTCTTCTTTAGAAAGGAATGTTAGACTTCAGAGATTAGAACCTGAGGTCCCAGAGGTGCCATGAGTCAATGTGCCACAGTAGTGTTTGCTACTACACCGCTTCAAGGGACCATGAATGATGTAAATTTTTGTTTTGAGAGCCACAGATGATCTAGAAGCAACTTAAGAGCTAAGAGACTAAACTGCTACTTGTGCCCCTGCTCTTCATCCCTGCGTTGTGTTCAACAATGAACTTAGAAGAAGACAAAGACGAGATCTCCAGCCTTCCCAGGCTCTATGCACAGTCTCCTTTATCACCAATTCCCTTTAAGTTACTTTAAACAGAAAATAAAGCCTTAAAGTTCTAAAAAAAAAAAAAACAGTTATCTTCAACAAAATAACATTTACCTCTAATCACATCCCAGCATTTATGTGACACAGTAGTACCTATGATAATGACCTGAAGGATTAGCAATGACATCTTACACAGGTAAAGTAGCACACTCCTTAACAAAGGTCTTATAGAGACATTTAGAATATAAAAATTGCTAATACAGGGCCCAGAGATGACTCAGGCTGCTCTTGCAGAAAACCAGAGTTCAGTTACTAGCACATGTGTCAGGCTGCTCACATCCATCTAAAACTCTTACCAAGGGATCTTATGCCTCTTCTGGATTTTACAGATGTACACACACACACTTTAAAATTGCTAAATGGAGGAGGATAGATTATAAAGTGGCAACAAGGACAGGAAATAAAACCCTCCAGTTTCACTAAAAGATAATGTTACTAAACTTAAAGGTACAAAATGGTTTTTTTCAAGGCTCTTTTGAGCTTTTTTAATGTATCTGTTTGATCAGTAGACTTGAACAATCCAAAAGGAAAAGAAATGGAAAACAGTGTTCTAGAGCTATCCTGAAAGGTAGGCTTGAAAGACTTACTGGTATATTTTAACTACACTTTGACACTTCCCAACAAGGACCTCAGTTTACCTCCTGCAGCATGTCTACACTAATACTCCCTCAACAAGCATCTCTGGGTAAATAAAAGAGAATTCAAGAGCTGACCTCTTGCACCACAGTCTTGTTTATTCCACATGATAGGACATGGAAAACTGGTGAGAATCTTGTGTCTTTTTTCTGGCTTTCAGGGCAGGAAAAGCCAAGCATAGTTCACTAGGCACATACTGTGAAGAAGGCTTTGCTCAAACATGTCCTATTGATCAGTTCCTTTCTAGTGTGAGAGTTGTCAATACAAAAAAAAAACTTATTTGTATCTATTCCTAAATAAAATGGATCACTCATGTATGCACATGCATGCACACCACAACTTCAGCTTGCTACCTATGCTACCTAGGTTGCACAAGGACAACTAACCCACAGAGATAGTAGGGAGTCATATGAAGACAGCTAACCAATTGGGCAAGGATATTCACCTGACATTCTCCACTGCTAAGCTGATGTCACCCCCTAGAGTAAGCTCCTGCAACCTACACATTTAATTTGTCTAAAAACTTCCCTTTGCCTAGCCTCCATAGACACCTAGCAATGTACTGTAGTTCACCATAGCACATGCCATGCCCTGGATTGCAACATCCCTGCTAGTCCTGAACAAACAACATCCCTGCTAGTCCTGAACAAACAAACTCAGCCCCTTTTCTGCTTTTAGGTTGTCAGTGGTAACGAAAAAGTTCTGTTTGGGAAAATTGCATTTGGTTTTATCTAAGTCTCATATAAAGAAAGAAAAAAATACCTTGTGGGACTGGTGCAATGGCTCGGTGAGTAAAATGCTTGCTATACAAACATGATGAGTGTGGATCCCTAGTATCTGTATAAAAGCCAGCCTTAACCGCTAACCAATGTGACCCAGCACTGGGGCAGGTTGGAGACAGGCAGGGCCTGGAGCTTACTGGCCAGCAAGTCTAGATTCAATGAAAAATCTTCTAGATAATTAATAGTAATAATAATAACAACAACAATAGAGAGCCATGGAGGAAGATGCCCCACATCATCCTCTATTATGGTGCATACAGGAATATAACACACACACACACACACACACATACACACACACACACACACACACACTAAAATTCCTTGCAGCTCAGTAGCTTTCAAAGTCATCTTCACATTAGTAATAGGGGGTAGAAATGAGATCATCTTTTAAATGTTCTCAAGTTCAGTCCACACTCTAAACCATCTCAGTCACATCTTGTGGAGGGTAAGAGAGGAAGCTAAAGATACAAGTAGCTCTGAGTACACCGGGTGAGCTCCATCCACAGACTTTGATGGGCATCTCTGGCCTGCTGCATTGTCCCATACTGCAGTGAATATATTCAAATGAAGCTCTAAATAAAAGACTCTCCTTGCCTAGCAGCAGAGGAAGAAACTGGTTAACCTCACTTGCTTCTCAGAAGCATTTGATCCCTAAACTTAATGTTATATTCTCCCAGTCACTCTGATTGTGACCTATGCGAAAACAACAGAATTCAGCAGAACACTAGGGCCTCCCGAAGGGCACCAAAGTATCCATTCACCAAGCAGCGTGACAACAACACAGCTTCCTGTGTTTATACATTCCTGTCCTGTGTGATAGATAGCCCATGCCTGAGTTCGGTGCTGGAGCAATAAGCCAGTGCCCTCAAAGCCAGTAAACCACTTGTTAAATGATTCACATACAAAAGGGAAATGACTGTAATGTCCTATGTCTCCTTTCCAAGGGGCGATTAAATCAGTTCCCTGGTCTGTAATCTACAAACCCGCTGACACTCCCAGGTTCTCATGCAGTACTCACATCCATCAGGTAGCCTCTCCCAAATGCCTGCTTGAAAGAGTGCTCAGCACAGGTTAGGGAGGGCACAGTCAAAGGGGCAGGTGTGAATACATCATCTTTTTATAGCTAACATCTGCTGCACCTTGTCTATAAATCACCATTCCAGATAGGGGAGCACAAAGGTTTTGAAAGGTGGAATATTCATCCAGCTACTGAAAGTAGCTCCTGTAAATGGTTTACCTTTTCCTGGTTTGGGAGATAAGCTTTCCATGGGGGAGACCTGGCCAGTCTCTTCCTAGGCACCTGCCATCCCCAGTGTCACTCTGAAACCCCTAAGACCCCAGCACTAATGCTGTTTTGAACACTGTAGGTCTTGATCACTCGTACCTGAGACAAGTGAATGTAAAACCCATAAGGTTCTCTGTAGACAGCACTTTAAGTTCTACTTCATCTAGGTGATCAGTAAAGTTTCTGAGAAAATGAATTTTTATAATAAAAGGCAAAATATGTTGTTTCCAGAATAGTTCAGAATAGTGTGGCAAGCTACCCTGGTCTCTGTTTTAGCTTCACACACATCAAGCGTCATGGAGAAGGGAGAGCATACCAAGGCTAACAACAGCTAACATTTCCTGCCACAAGTGGAGGATGCTAAAATGCTAAAGAATGTTAACTAAAAATAAAAGAATGTTAAAAAGCATGTTTCTGAGGCTACTCAGTCAACAAAACACAACCCAAAAGACCTGAAGAGCATGCCAATCAAGAGTCCTTGCTGATTAGGAAGGATGTGAACCTGCGTAGCTATTTAAGATCCTTCATCTATGAAATAAAAGTTTCTTGTGATGACATTAAACTCTGTTTATTTAGTAGTTGAAACATGGTGTACATTTATGAGCTTATATAAACATTTAGTACATCTAAAATCCACAACTGGTAAACAATCTGTGCTTGCTTTTGTGTACAACATTGGCATTTATATCTGGACGTTTTGTTGTTGAGGAGACCCAGGTTCCGAGTCTAATCACATTGCCTCGTGTTATCATAACAACTGTGACAGAAGTGATTTGTTCCTTACAAGGACTGCTGCTTCCTAGAAAAGGTGTCACACTGGGAACTAATAAACCAGGTATCAAGGAAACAAGAGAAACACAGCTGACTTGATAAAGAAAGTACATGCAGGAGATTCCTGGGGATCCACGTCAATGCATGGTGGCGACACAAGCAGTGGAACACCCAGAAATGAGCTCTCGGTTCTGAACCATCAGATGTTCGAGTCTCCTGCCCCTGCTGGGGGGGGGGGGTGTTAGCCAGAGTGGGCGCTCTGCTCGGCACACTTCCTAGGCCCTACAAACGTCACAGTTGCAGTTCAGATGTGCCAACCAGGCCCAGGGCTCTGGCTTCTTCTGGAGTCAGGCCACTCTTCAAGGTCCTTCGTACTGCAGTGGTCGCCACAGGTCACAAACAAAGAGACAAGAAGAGAAGGAAGTATTAGCCAGAGACATATGGCACTCAGCGTATCAATACCCACCTACCCAAAACATCCAGGGTGACCCAGGACTATTCTGCTCCTTCTGAATGAAGTACCCTGGGAGAGGCCATGGGAAGAGAGGGTTGCAAGGAGGAAAGGGATGTCCTCATAGGGTTTATAGAGAATGGTTGCAGACTGAAGAAAGTGTGGGTGGCTGTGGAAAGCTCAATGTCTCCCTAGGGTGGAATGTAGCGGAACTGTAAGAGTCGAAACATGGGAAACCTGGTTCTAATAATACAAGAGAGGGAAACTAAGCAGCACATAGAGAGGGGTTAGCAAATGCCCAGCTGCAAAGTTGTGGGAGGAAACACAAAATTGGAGATGTAACCAGGCCCTATGCAACCAAGTGGTAGACAGAGCCCAGGGCAAGGGGTGATGGTCACGAAGAGACTCTGAGTGACGTGGGTCTCAGCCTCAACTTGACCAAGGACCTTTTGGGACAGTGATTGAAATAATCAGTGTCTTTTCCTAGATAGATGCCAAGGAGCAAACTATCCAACTTCTTAGAGCATTGAGTAGACGCTGCTTTCTATATAGCACACAAGTTTCAAGAAGGCCAACGTCCACACCACCTTCACTGGGGCATTGTTGGTTGCTGGAGGTTGTTCATATTTCACACGGAATAGGCTCAGGGTAACTTGGCAATACACATGTCCTATTGTTTGTTATCAGCAATCTTGACTGAAAATGAAGATTGCATAAAAGCGAAAGAAGTAGCCATTGTCTGCTTAAGAAACCCTGACATTTGAAAGGTTCGTTACATTTCCCTGAAGTTATAAATTATATTTGGCCCACTATGGTTATTTGAAGGTCATAAAATAGATATATTTATTCTGTTTTTAGAATGTTTAGATCTACCTCCTACCCTAATCACAAATTAACCAATTCTTCAGTTGATCAGAACAGTCTACTAATCATTGTAGAAAAAAAAGTAAACTAATCCCTTGAATCTTTCCCTTTCGTATTCCAACCCACCCAAGTTCCATCATACCTTCCCAGAAAGGCAGGGCCCCATTTCAAGGCTCTGTTGGCAGTACCCCTTAATCTACGCCACTATTTCCCGCCCCGCCGCACACAAGCTCATTTTTATATAGCAAAGGATTTGAAAATTCCAGGCTGTTTTCATTACCATTCTCTCCCCTGGGTCACATGGATGTCTGGCACAAGAACAGCGTGGTGAGGAATGAGAAAGCCGGTGTTCTCTTTCTGGGTACTGGCTTCCCATTTGGGCGGGGGTAATTTATTAGTGTGAAACAAACAGGGCTATGCAGTGCAGCAGAGTCTCCCTGTAACCACCTCTCTGACCAAGGCTTCCAGCTGAACCCAGATTTCTTCCCATCACTTGCCCACTGAGAGGCAGTGACTATCCACCTGGGCACACAGCTGAGGTAGGTACCCTCAGCTGTCTTTAGGAGAGAAGTTAGCCCATGAACTCTAAAAGTTCAACCAAAAAATTCTAGTCCTATTTTATAACATCTGTTTTTCCCCCAAGAGCAGGAATTTAAAGCCTTAGGCCTAGTGTTAATTTGTTCTATATAAGAACATATATTTGGCTTAGAATAAGGAAAAATAATTTTTTTCTTAACAAGAGTCATTTAAAAAAAACAGTATACTTCAAATACCATCTTGGAAAAGAAAAGCTAAATGAACTGTGTTGTACACTGGTGCTGTGTCTAACGTGTTGTGAAACAAGTCTACTCTTCTTTTAAAATATATTGAAAATTTCTTATAGTTAGGTAAAAATCATCTCTAGTATTTCACTTATCAGCTACCATAGTTATAATCCTCAGTAAACAACTGCAAAATGTGTCACACAGTCTTCAAGATTGGTGCTCATAAGAGAAGCAGGAGGACATAGTCATAGTATGAGGGAACGGGAATTAGGAAGATAATCAGAGACTGTAATCCTATCCCAGGTATCCTCAGAATCCTCCCAGTGAGCAACCATGACAAACCTTAAGTTGTCAACTGTTGTAGGTCATGCCAAAGGACAGCATCTTTACAACAACATGGCTCTGATCCCAAAACTTCATGATCCCGTTACAGATAGGAGCCAGATTCTATCTTGAAAGGGAACTCAAGAATGAAAGTGTGAATGAACCTCTCTCAATCATGGAAAGACCTGAGACAAGAAAAGGCTGACTATGTGTCCATAGTTTGTGGCTATGGTATCTGATAGGCAGAGTACATGGTATCAGGCATGCGATCACCAAGACAGACCCTTTCAATAAATAGATCCAAGAGAAGAAAGAACAAGGGGTGGGATGGTTCTCCCTAGCTGCCACAGCTATACTGCATCAGTCTGGGTTGGATCCCTCCAACACTACTGAGCTTCCACATCATCTAAACAAGGCCAAAATCCAGGAAGCCTGGGCTTACAATCATTCCTGGGACAATGTATGCAATCCGATATGAAAAAGCGAGAAACTAAAATATAGAAAAACTCAAGTTCCAAGAACACTGTCTCTGGGTCAGACCTGCCACGCCGACTGTCGAGCCATGCCTGGAATTTGTGGGAGAGCTGGGGTGACACATCACAGGCTGGTAGTCTCTTGATGAGATGCTAACTAGCAGTGACAAAAAGGCAACAGAATGTGCTGTGGGAGCTTGTGGGGGTATTAAAAGGCTTGGCATGTCTGAACTGACTGTAGTGTCTCACACCAGCAGGTAGGGCATGGACAGCAGCCTTGTACAAGCACCATGCGTGGAATCCGTCACTGGCTCTGAGCACACGCCAAGTGACCTTTATAGACAGGTCACAGATTTCTAGATTTTAGGATTCTGTTTTATTTCTCTAGAGGATGGACTTCTTTAGTCAAGTGAATTATGTATCTGAGACATCTTTATCATTCATATCTATTCATCTATTCATTATTAAGTAATTAAACACAGCAAGCACGGTTTCCTACCGAGATCTATCTAAATTACTGAGCTTCACAAAGATTTTTTTCCAAGTTGTTTTTTGTTTAGTTTTGTTTTGCCTTTACTCTTAAAAAGCTTGGCATTATCATCTCTTTAAAGTAGGGTTCAAAGTCTTTTATCTCCCATCTTTAATTTCTGTTGCTAGCACCACCCAGTCGAGATACACACTGACATGCACAGGGCACTGCACCTCTTATAGTGACTGCGTCACAGAAAAACTCAGTTTGGCTAAATCAAAACAGAGTGTATGGCTGTTTTGCATAACACTGAAATAGTAACTATACCACAGGAAATTATGACAACCACCAAAATAGACACTCTCTGGACAGATTGAAGAGGAAAATTCATTGTTACTGTTATTGTTCCCAGTGACATTGTGGGTAGAAAAATCTGAACCATGTGTTGGGTCCAATGCAGACAAGCAACTTGAAGAATAACTTCCACCTCCAAGGAATGGAAAGTTAAGTCAATACCTTATACAGTCAGTCTCTCTGTTTAAAGTCCCTGGCTCAACCTTGCCATTCTCTGCCAGGGTGCTCCCAGGTCTGACAACCTGTCGCCATCTCTCTCTAAGCTCACCATGATATCTTCTAGCCAAAATACTTGTCTTTGTGTTTACTTGTTTGTATATTATTTTGTGGTTCAAGGGGTGGGGTTAGCTCAGGGCTTGGCACACGCTAGCAATGCTCTACCCCTGAACACACTCCCAAGTTCCCTACACTTCTTGCACTGAGGCTGCCCATCCCAGAAAGACCAGCAGTTATCATGTGCAAGGTGTCTTCCATTTGGCTACTAATTTATCAGTGACTGACAGAGGGCAACCAATGGCAGCCACTGAAGATAATCTCCTGAAGATGTGAAAAAGGCCTCCAGAAATTTCTTTTAAAAAGATTTCTTGTTATTATTTTTAAATATAGCACTCTTAAAAACTGTAAAAAAAAAAAGTGCAGAAAAGTTAATCCAAAAAGAAGAGAGCTCCCTACAAGGCCCACCCATCCTTCCTAGCACACAGGAAATAGAAGTCCACAAAGAAGTACTGTTGCATGGCCTTCACATAGTGTGACATGGGCCTCAACACTGGGATTTGGCCTATAGTCTTCAGCCAGTGTGGATCAGCATCACCCCTCTGGAGAACAGTTGGTCACCTGTGGCTAGCAATGCCACTCCTGGTCTACCACCTACCTACCCACAGCCACCTAGTGCTGCTTCTCCTCGCTACAAATGTGAGTCCCCACTGGTGTTGTTAAATGAGGGTTCTGAGTTGTTTGCCCCGAGATGGGACCCATAAATCCCCATTCGTAAGTAAGCCTAACTCTGAGGAACACATCTCTGACCAAGTTCTTAGACAGGTGCACCAGGAGACGAGATAAGGAGCCACAACCACACTGGAGAAAGAGTAAACTGCAACCAAACGAAATGTAAAGGGCTTCCCTGGGGCTTGAGAGCCACAAACCAAATGTATTCTGGAAGATGTAAAAATGACAGGACAAGTGACGATAGTCTTTCATTAAAACCTTGAGGGAAGCCAGGAATTATGGTGCATGCCCTTAACGCAACACTTGGGAAGCAGAGGCCAAAGGATATCTGTGAAATCAAAGATAGCTTGATCTACATAGTGAGTTCCAGGCCAGTCAGTGCTGTCCCCCAGTGTAACTAATCTTCTAAGGGGCAGGAACTAAGAGGCCCTGAGTCTGGATAAACAAAGATGCCTAGAAGTTTAGGTCTTGGTAGAACACTCTAACATACATCCAAGGTTGAGAAACACAAGCTCCAGGGCCTTCCTTGATACTCAAAATGAGTACCAAGTGCCAGCAGCAGCAGCAGCACCTAGGAGCTTGCCATAAACCAACTCTTATCCCATCCAACTTCAGCAAAATTGCATCATTCACTCTGACCTCAATGTTATTTTACTTTCTGGGAAGATTCCCAACAGAAACTAAAGTAGATCATATGGGGGGGGGGGGGAAGCAAGGTATGATAGGCTGAAGGAATTTGTTTTTGCATTCATTATCCTGGAGAAAAAGCATGGTAGTGAGACATGCAGAACTTGGCATCTCATACCCGAGTCACCCCTATGTCAATCTCGTGGACAGGGTAAACTGGGGGTATCCTATTTTCGCATTCCTACTAAGTTCTCTGCCAGTGTAGCATGACTCTGCTTTATCCTGGGGACTCCTTTCCTTCCTCGGCATCCCTTATTCTCATAGTCAAAGCCAGTGGACACTCAAGCTGTCCCCTGAATGGCCCAGCAGCAGGCTGAAGCCTGGGAAATGGGCCTAAAACACTGTGGGCCACAGCTAATGCTGGCAGATGCCAGGGATCCACAGGGATCCCATTTCTTCATAGAGAGGGGTGACTAAGAATCAGTGCAGTGCAGAGAGAGGGGTCAAAAGCAGGCAGCAGGTACAGACTAAAAAGATGAAGCAATCACTTTGATTTACCTGTAGGCTGGTTGAAAGGCAAAGGGAGCCAGGAGGACGTTAAATGGTAAGTATTCTGCTTGTTCATCAAATCACTTGCTACCCCTGCTTTTTATTGTGAACCTGCCAGAGACTACGGTAAGCCCTGGAGGAGCCAGCCTTTAGCTCAGCAAGTAGCCTCTGGTGCTGGGTGAAAAGCAGAAATTCAGCCTCTAGCAAAGCATTTGAGCCAGTACTTGGTAGTAAGCATTACCTCCACATACCAGAGGCTTTCAGAGACCTTTGAGACCTTGCTAGTTAACACAGGGTATTAATTGGTATGGGCTAGGGCACATACAGAAAGTACTTTTGAAAAGTATAGCTGCCAGCCCTTCCTCCTTAATAGCAGACACTGATTAGGAACTTCATTCCTTATTGCTAAGGAACGCAGGTGGACACTCTAATGGGCGCTTCCTTCTGAGTTCCCGGCTTTCCAGGTCAAACCGAAATGCACTCACGAGATTTGCGGTTGGCCCTGGAACGTTTTCTCTCCCGTGGCACCACTCGCTGACTGGGCACTTGGGTGGCCGATTTGACAATGCGGTCCATGATCTCATCGGCTGCATCATCGGTGACAGCAGGTGACTCATCGGTTCCCATATTCCACGAACTAGTGGATCCTGGAAGACGAGACAACCAGAGAACGCCACGTGCTCAGAGAAAAGACAAACAAAAGTAGCAGAATCTTATCAATTTTCTACGGAGCTGACATCCATCAGAGGTGGATTCCAGAAAAGGCCAGCGATAGCTTCAGAGTTAGTGACATGCATGGGATGCTGGTCTGTCTCCGCCTGTGTCTGCTATCCTGCCAGTGAAGTGGAAACCTGCATTGGGACATTTATTTTGCATTTCCCTACAATATAGCTATGTTCCTGTCTCTTGTATTATCTAGCTCTCTCCCACTCTCCTGTATGTGCCATTGCTACCTGTAGGTCCTGTGATTATCTGAGGACAAATGACCTAAGCCAGACACTACATAGCATATCAGTGACACCCAGCATCCAATAATACATGGAGAGCCACCAAAGGGTTAATGAATCAGCTCTCCATCAGTAGCTATATGTGCCTAGTCATTGTCACTAATTGAACTCCCCTCATGTTAAAGAGAAACCAAGCAGGTCTGTGATACACACTTTACGTTGGGATCACCTCTAAAGCACTGGAAGGGGACCGCTCTCTTCGGTCCTCAGCAGAGAGTTTGACACAGTTTGTCTTTGAAATACCTGTCTGCTCCTTGACAAGAAAATGTGTTTTGTAAATAATGACACATCAAGACAGTCCAATTCTCCCTATTGATGGCTATTGACTATAGACAGAAAGAAAGTACAGGTTTCCAAACAACACCAGCTAGAAACCAATGGTAACTTAACATCTAGGACTGTGACCTTTGTGATAGATTAATGTCCTTCTGGAAATTCTGGGATGAGGAGGAGCTTCTTCAAAATGAAAGATACAGGGGCATCCCAAACTGTTCATCTCTATACATTAAACTTCATTTTGTAGTAGATGTACAGTTTCAAAAACTTAAGTTCCCAAATTCATAGCCACTGATAACCCAGCCTGACTAAGTCCCAGCTGAAACCAAATTCTGAGGGAAGGAAAGTGATTTTAAAAATGAACATTAATATGTTAATAAATATGTATTTTACTTCTTTCATACTGTTATATTTAAATTTTTGAGATTCATAAGCATCTAGCTATTAATGATCTAGAATTTGATCAAACTATCTAGGAACAGTGGCTCACTGTTTAGTAAACTATGATATTTATGGGTGCACATGAGGGGGTATGTCCATCCATGTGCAAGTCTGTGCTTGAAGTCCTACTATAAATAGGAAAGAAGCTGACGACAATGTCTTCAGGTGGCAAGGGCTGTTGTAATTGTTGACACAGCTTTTAAAGTCTAGTTTGCTTAGCTTTCTAGTGCATACCTACAGTATCTGCATGTGCACAAAGACTAACCGTGCTTGTTAGTTATAGCTAAGGAGACTTATTTGCTCCCACCAGAAGGCCACCTTTTCTTTCACCATCAAAAACCATCTTAAAAATGGGTGCTTCCCTGCAAATCACCTTTTAGAGTTGTTGCTGAGTTTCTATGTGTTCTCAGGAAGGTCTGGGTGCTGTGGCAGGTGGTAGAGGGCCCCGTGATTGGTCCAGCTCTCAGACTGGACCACATAGTCTCTATGACAATGGCTGTCTTCAGAGTAGAGCCATCAACAGCAAAACTGTCTTCCATGTAGCAGGGCCCTGATTCCCTTTCACCTACTGGTTTACAATTAATTCTGTGACTTATTTTGAAATCTAAACTACCTTGCATGGACCTCATACAGCTCCCTCAATTTCATCTGGTCCTGATAGACTTTCAGAGCACTGGGCAGAAATGCAGGAATTTAGAGACCCTCCCCTCTGAGAATTACCAGCATCTCCCATCCACTCCTTCCCAGTGACCTCTTTTTAATGTAGCAGTCAGGAGAGACCTAAGGTCACCTCTAGCGATTGGTCCAGCACTACTGGGCTATTCTGTGATGACTGTCCTCTGGTGACCTTGTTCTGTAATTGATTTCTGCTTTGCATCTTGGTCACTCTCTTTGCTACCTGGTAGAAAGATAAAACCAACTCCACATGCAAACAGTAATATTCCCTCTCTTCTCTTCTCTTCTCTTCTCTTCTCTTCTCTTCTCTTCTCTTCTCTTCTCTTCTCTCTCTCTCTCTCTCTCTCTCTCTCTCTCTCTCTCTCACACACACACACACACATACACACACTAATAGTAATAGTAAATACATTTGAAAAGCCTCAATACTGGAGTCCCTCTCCTAAGATGGCTTCCACTGCACCATTTTTACATGCAACCAGTACAGCCTTCTGTAGAAGGAGGCATGGCTAAGCCCTCACTGAGAGTACTGGGGACTTGATGGCTCTTCACACACGATCTCTGGGCACAGTCACCTACATATTGCAACGGGGTTATGGCAAGGCCTATCTGAGAAGACAAAACCCACCCACCATAGGTTACCTCGGCTTGCCCGGCTGCGAGTGCGCACGCCAAGCACAGGGGTGGCATCCTCCACAGCCGGAGATGACGTTTTTAGAACAGCCTTCATGTTCTCGTGTTCAGCTGCATCTTCGGCATAGCTCAGACCCTGTGGCTGGCTTGGTGTTGCTGGAGAACTGCCAGAGAACTTGCCAGACTGCAAAACCAAAGTGATGTTAAGATGTGAGGAACACTTTCCAAAGAGGCCGTCGAGCTTTGCTTTGAGGGAAACACTCTCTCCTCCGGTTACTCAGTATATTCTGGAGTTCTGTCAGTCATAGAGAATGTCAACAAACAGCAAATACCTCTCTACAGAAAGTGATGCAACAGGCCCCAGAAGGAACTTCACCTATCCATCCTGCACTGGAGTGGACACCATCTAGGGGAGACTGACACTAACTCCCTCCTGCAAGAGCTAAAGATCAAACAAAACCCTGACAAGACCTGACATTTGACTTGTCCATCAAATGCCTTGAGCTTCATTTTCTAAGCTAATGCTGAGGGTTCGGGTTCTTGTCGATCTAACCTCATCTCAGAAAGGAAACTGAAAGTCTCTAAGAATAAGTGGCTTTGCCAGAGGTCCCAGATGTGCTGAGTATCAGGTCACAGAACATGCCAGATAAATCCAAGCTGAAACTGAACTCAGCAATACTACTTTTAGTTTCATCAAAAATGCAGATGCTTGCTGAAACAAGCATTAAAAATGCAGGCTGATTTTCTCAAGAATGCACGCATATAGGTTTTCAGGAGGTGCTCTAGAACTCTATACCAAGTTCTATACGCGCACAATGCTTACGTCTGAGTGAAGAGCAATATCATCCACAAAATGTTGAACATGAACCCAGATCAGATCAGCTCCAACTTTTCGCTTCTCAGCCACTGTTACAGACCTGTGACAAATCTGTGCTTAGGTATCTATGCTTCTCCGTTCTCAGCCCCCAGGGTCAACCCTCACTGCGCTCCTTCCTCCCTGACTGGAAGATGCTCTATATATTTACTTTGGTTTGTTTTTGCTTGTGATGCTGTGGATCAAACCCAGAGCCATGCACATCCACAGCAGGTGCTGTGCCACTGAGCTCCATCCCCAACCTGATTCTACTTTGCTTTGCTCTTTATTCTCTTCTTATGTCACTTAGTCTGGTCTGAAACTAACAATTCTCCTGCCTCAGCCTCTCAAGTGCTGGGGTTACAGCCATGCACCACTGTGCTCACCATATACACGGCTAAGGTAGCATCCCAGTTCTCATGTTTGGGTTGTAAAAAGCACAGAAAGGGGCTGGAAAGGAAAGTCTTTGCCCAGTTTTCCAGGGCTGAATGTGCTCTTAGGGACAGGGTAATGATTAGTCCTTGCTCAGGGGCACTGGAAAATGCAGTTAGCGCCTAACTCTCTGACACAAACAGCATGACAAGAACTGATCAGATGGTTAGTGATCACAGGAAAGCCAACCAGAAAATGTCCGTGCATAGTTCCAGATGTTAAACAGTGCCAACACTCCATGCTGACTACGTTAGGTTACTCTACAGCACACAGAAGGGCAAAGACAGAATTCTTCACATTCGCGAATTGTCATACCTCAATGTCATCCTCGTCATCGGTCTACCCGAAAGGACAGGACAGGACAAGATGGAAAAGACAGAAGGATTCTTAGAAGGCACAGAAGTCAACAAAGATGAGATAATCTCAACGACAAATCACATTCTAAAACCAGAAAGCAACCACACTGTCTTCAGTCAGAAGGTGCCAGGCTCTCCTCCCTGTTCTTACTGGGTGCTTGTTCTGTGTGGAGACTTGAGAGGCCGCAGAAAGTACCTGAAGGGCTTCAGGTGGTAGTCTCCCGAGGATACCCATGAAGTCAGTAATTGGCTTCCCTGACCACTACTAATCTACATCCTCCATGCAGCTGGCCGCGTCTGCTTGGGCTCACCACCACCTACTGGCTTCAGTAAGTGAACTAGCCTTCATTTAGTTGGCTGTGCCTATCAGCAACATTTTCATTTTATCCTAAGTTCTGGGCTCTTCCCTGCCTAGCCTGAAGGCCTAGACTACAGTGTACCCTCCTACACTGTACTGGCCACATGACAGTTCCCAAGCAAAACATACCATACTACCTCCTCCCCAGACACATGAAATCAAGCTCTTTGTAGAATTTTACCAGTCCTCAAGGTAGCCACCAGACGTGACACTGCTCTCACAATTACTTTATCAGCAGATGTGCCTTGAAGACCCCTTCTCTAAATACAAAGTGAGTATGAAAAATCATGCCAATGTCTTGCTTTAAATCCACTACACTTTAAGTATTTCCACAGAGGTTAGAGGCCAGGCCAACAAACGAGGCATGACCTTTAGAGAACTGGCTATATTTTTGGAATGTAAGACAACAAGGTGCTTCACTCAGATGGCAAGAGAGACCACTCCTCTCTAACATCCTTTTTGTTGAGTGGATTATTAGTTTATCCAGGATGACTGGCATTTTTTTTCACCAGGCATATGCACATATGCAAGATGCTATGTTTTGTCTCTCCATCCTTCCCAAGCCCTCAAAGTGTCATTGGTGCCTTTCTATAGAAAAGATGAAGTCAGGGTTGAAAGGTGAGAAGGGTCTCACACTAGGGTCCCTCTTCCCTCTGCAATTTACTTGACACTAAGTTCTCATAAACTTATGAGGACTGTTGGGGGCACAGCATGAAGAGTGCACCCACAGGGCTCCAGAGAAAGCAGAAATGGTTAAGCACACAGGATTGTCCTTCCAATGGGAAAGATGAAAAACCTGTTCTTCCACCCAGAAGACTGGCAATTGGAAGTGATTAGTAGCCCGGTGGTCTGTGTCATCTGTTGGACCAGGCCATATCAATCTCCTGCAGTCAGGACTAGAGTGGCTAGTAATCTAAATGCTCCTTATCGCGAGGGACTTCTGAACTCCCACAACCAGGAAGGGAGATACATAATAGTCTAAATGGCCTTTATATTATCTGTATGCCCAGAGGCTCCCCCAAGGGTGGCTAATAGCCCAAAAGACCTCTAAACTACCTGTATGCCCAAGACTAGGCCAAAACTTTCCCTAAGCCCTTAAGCTATTACAGGTGGCCTATCTCTAGAACCCCTCTTCTTAGAGGAAATGACATGTACTCTGAGTGAGTTTCAATGTGATTATACTTCCCTGTGCACTGGAGATTGTATTACACCAGGAAACGTCTCCAAATTATAACGAGCTTAAATTTGTTGGGAATAAACTGCCTGAAAGCAGACTCTCTGAAGTCTTGATCAGAGTTGACAAAGTCAATCTAAACTAAGCTTTTATTCTCTTCCTTTATGGTTCGCTTCCCTGCCTGGACAACTTCAGGGTGCCCCTCCGATGGTCACCACTGATGTAGAACCAGGTTTGGATGGAAAGATGAAGAATAAAGTCCACATTGAGCCAGTCACAGAAAGACCCCATGGGTTGTGGGATAGGGGAGCAGTGCAGGCTCAGAAGGCAGGAAGGTGGAGGAAGTTCAGCCTTACAGACCAGGGAGATCAGTCTCCAGAGCTCCTCCAAGGCTTCTGGCTTGAAGCTCCTGCTTATTTGGTATCTACATTAAAACTGACTGACTACAGAATTCTCTAGAATGTTCAGGGCTCCACGATTCGGTTTTCTAATCAGGTTATGCCATCCCTGTGGGGTGACCTTGCCTCTCGCTCTCAGTCCAGGCACCTAGAACAAGGCATACAGTTCAATCTCAGAGCATGCTAATCTGAGACTATTTGGCTTTAGTAACAATATTCTAATATTCCAGAAGGTGGCAGGCTTTCCACGCAAATACAAACAACTTCTAATAGGGACTAGGTTAAAAGTTAACTTTGAAGGAATCTGTACTGTCCAGATTTTAATAGAAATTTAAATACTTTTGAATCACACTCTAGATACTTCTAACTCTCTGAGAGCCAAATCTTCTCAAGGAAGGACAAATTTAAAACTTAGTAGTCTCTGCTAAAAAAAAAAATTCTCAGGAATTTGGCAGGAAATTTTAACGTGTTTTCCTAACTATAAGCATATTGGGCTTGTGTTGTTTGCCTTACAATATGTCTAATTTCCACAAAAATAAATGATTCCTTTTTTACGGCTTTTAAAAATAACACATTGGAATGAAATGTAGGTCATAGTTTGCCCAAGTGGGTCCAATCTGCTTTCTGAACACCCCAGAAGGCTCCAAGAGAACCAGATTTTAGGGACAGAAAAGCCTGGCTGATGATACTAAGGGTCAGAGCTGTGAAGAGTTGCAGAACAGGCTCCCTCTCGGAAAGAGTGGTCCTCCACCCCTAGGGCCCGGAAAGTCTGGGGGAGGAGGTTTGAGTAGAGGTGGGTGATACGGGGATTGGTAGTCCAAGGCTCTCCCTAGAATTGCCTTTTAAGTGCAAAGTGTCTTGTAGTCAGTGCATCTGGACAGCCACAGGAAGTGGGAGGCCTCAGGCATGCTTACTCTTAGCAGTAACCACATTCCCGGTTTTGCCTGCTCTGTGAACACTTCCCTGGCCACAGATGGCAGCCTCCATAAGGCCTTAATTGATTTCTTTCTTCTGCAAAGACATCTGCCTGACTTGAGTCCAACTGAGGCTTAGAGCCCCAGAGCGATGGCGGTCCTGATGACTTAACCCTTTACTTCTTTCTTCCATCCCACGGATGGCAAGTACTTGCACAGGTGGGAAAGGTTCATGGGCATGAATATAAAGAATGAAAAAAATCACATTGAGATCATCAATAGGTTCCAAACCTGGTCTAACAGTTCCAACTCCCTATTCCCTCTTAGCCTATTCAAATACGAATAAGCAGTGAGGAAAGAAAGGACGATTCACTGAAAGGGAGAATTCCAAGAAAACGTCTTCATTTTTTTCTCAAATGAAACTTCCAGCTTACTAGTAATAATGTACGAGATAGTAATAATACCTACATGTTTCACAGAGGCACATCAGAAAGGGACCGTGCCCTGAGCACCTTCGTCAGTCTACAGCAGCTTCCTGCCTCCTTTCTGTTCCACTCATGGAACACGTCACACCATACAGCATCTGTAGCTAGTCTTTCTGTTTCTACTTCAAAATCCTTTCCCGGGCCATGGGATATTCTCCTGAGTCATAGGTCGGCTCAGGCTTGAGGTGGGGAATAAAGAGCCAGCAATAGGAGAGAAAAGTGTCAAGGACAACCCCAAATGCCATGGAAACACTTCCACTGGACTTAAATGTCCTATGGGATATCTTCCAACCCTAACATTGTGTGACTCAAATTATGTGACCATAATATTATAGCTTAGAGCAGTAACATCAGTTTGCCAACTCACATTCTCGAACTGAGTGGTTCAAGTGGCTGATATTGTTACAAGAATGAAATTCCCTGAGAACTCAAGAACAATGGCAATGGGTTTTTGATCCTACTGCACGTACTGGCTTTGGGGGAGCCTAGGCAGTTTGGATGTTCAACTTACTAAACCTGGATGGAGGTGGGCGGTCCTTGGACTTCCCACAGGTCAGGGAACCCTGATTGCTCTTCAAGCAGATGAGGGAGAGGGACTTGATCGGGGGAGGGGGAGGGAAAGGGGAGGCGGTGGCGGGAAGGAGGCAGAAATCCTTAATAAATAAATAAAAATAAAAATAAAAAAAGAATGAAATTCCCGAATTAACATCAAATAAATACATCTGCCTTCCTATGCTCCTGGCATCATCTGATGCATGCCCCCAGCATTTTATCAAATGTGAATTGTCATCAGTTTCAAATAACACCAACAGGGCTATGACACACATTCTCCTCCAGGCACCCAGTCTCCAGGCACAGTGTCCTGGTGCTCCTGTACTACACAGCAGAACTCCACAGACACCGTAGAAGAGCAGTGTGAGAACACTTTGTAAAAGGGGAAACTTTGTCCACGATTGGGAAGAAGAAAATAACACCCCCCCCCAAATCATGGACCTACTTATGATTTATCTCGGTTTCAAAAGCCACGACACGAAGCAAGCGAGTTCGTGAAACTTACGTCGGTGATCATCTTCCCTCTGGTCTTATTTCTCTCTCTGTGATTGGCCCGCTTCTGTTTCTGCTGCAGAACCCTTTCCCTGGTCGTGCGATACTCTAGTGCGAATTCGCTGATGATCCTGCAGAACTTGTTGATGTTCACCTCTCGAATTGCATAGGGGGGGTGGCCCATAAAGAGCAAAAAGGAGTGAAACCTGCAGGCAAAAACAACAACAGCGATGGCAGTGACTTCACTTTTGAGGAACCAAATTACCAGTGTAAAAGTTTTCTATAAGAAATCATTGCGCCCAATGGGAGAGCACTGTTCATTCCTGGGCCTCTGAAGTCAAGAGTCCTCTCGAGTAAAAACAGAAACAAAAGTCAAGGCCATTTCACTCTCTCTTCTGAATGGTAAGTCTAGGAGGTAAGAGTTCAGATTACTTCATTTGCTTTTACATTTGTACATGGCCCTGTGAAGCTTTCCAGAAAAATGATAAAGTTGTGTCTTAAAAAACAGGCACAATTTCTAGATTATGGAAGAACTGAGAAGAGTTTTGAAATCCCTGAAATGGTTCTTGGAGTAACTGTGAATGTGTACAGATAATGTACTTCAAAAACGGGTTCTAAAGAGACGCCTACCAATCTTTCAAAGAATTTTGAAATGTTTTTCTTGTAATATTATATATGTAATCTTAATTTAACTAGGCTATGCCAAATTAGTTGAACAAAAATTTATTTCAGTTACTGTTTATAAATCAAAAATTATTAAGATGAACATGGTGGCAGCTGCTTTCTCTCACGTGTCTTTCACAGTCACTGCTAACTGGTGGATCCGTAAGAACGGGTGAGTTTGCACATGATCCATGGGGCCAGTCAAGCTGTTAGGGCAGGAGGATAAAACGAAAGCCAAATGTGTGGGTGCCAGCAGCCCAAACAGGATTTTCTGGGAAGGTCAGAGGTTTTGAAAGCCAAGAATTGCTTGAAAGCAAAGTATTGCCTGGAGCAACAGTTGTGAAATCATATACAACTTTCTCATCTGAAACTTTTTATGTAGGTATTGATTACAAGGTAGAAGGCCTTAATATAAAGTTCTTTTTTTGGTCTACTTCCCAGTACGTGGGTGAAAGATGACCCTAGTAGGTCTGGGCTATGCTTCTGGGCAGTGTTTAAGGACTTGAAGCAAGGCAGTAGGACTCAGTTCTAGTCCACCCAGTTTAGCAATGAATTTCTGCTCTCATTCATCCTATAATCCAGACTCCTACAAGACTTCATTTGAACCCAGAGTTCTAAAGGGTGGATGTTTATGCTGCACACTGTCTTGTACCCCCTGTCAGTCATGAAACCTTCAGTACCAACCACAGCTATGATACATTTCTAATCCATCCTGGTCATCCCCAATGGGATGGCCAACAGTGAAGATCTATGAACGTGGGTCAATCAGGAGCAACCAACATCCACATGACCAGCTTGAAAGGATCAATTCAAGCAAACACATGGTAAGGAATGGCTTCTTAAAACAAGTTTTTAATCTATCTTGGATAAAATGGTTAATAAAAGCAGGGACAACAGTTTTGCAAGATCTTCATGTTTTGCTCTAGTTTTACAAGACTCCAAATGGAAATTGTTTATTTTCATATTTTTTAAAGTTGGTAATCACTTGCATAATAAAAAAAATAAACGGTCAAACCAGCCTGTATCCTCTGCTTCCCCTTTTATAACCATATCAAAAGCATAGTATAATTTGAGTGAGAAACTTGATAAAATATTTTATAAAATTCTCTTACACAAAAGCAATATAAGTTAATTGAAATGTAGATGTGATTGTAGTTAGGGGGTTTATAGTTAAACAGCTTAATCCCAAAAGTTCTCATTAATGGCTAGACACCAACTTTTTTTTTTTTTTGGTTTTTCGAGACAGGGTTTCCCTGTGGCTTTGGAGCCTGTCCTGGAACTAGCTCTGTAGACCAGGCTGGCCTTGAACTCACAGAGATCCGCCTGCCTCTGCCTCCCGAGTGCTGGGATTAAAGGCGTGTGCCACCACCGCCCGGCTAGACACCAACTTAAAATAATACTTTTTCCCAAAATTGCTATCCTGTCCAGTACTTTACATCCCTCTCCCCCACTTTTCCTCACAAGTTACCATCAAGGCCAAGAAAGAGGGGCTGGTGGGAGGAATCACTCAGTAGATGAAGAACTTGCTATGCAACCTTAGGTGAGTTCAGAGTCCCAGAACCCACACAAAATGCTGGGCATGGAAGTGCAGGTTGTACTGCCAACATTGGGGCAATAGACACAGGAGAATCTAGAGGCTTCCAGGTCAGCTCATCAAGTTCATTCAGTGAGCCCTATGTTCAGTGAGAGACTCGGAAAAAGAGATGAGGAAGACACCTGATATTGACCTCTGACTTCCATATGAAAATATATGCACATATGGACACACACCAACACTATGCATTTATATCACACAAGGCCTGAGAAAGTACGTTCATCAAAGCAGAAAATGACACAAGAAGGAGTGGGCTATGGGGAGATAAGAGCATCAGGTTTAGAAAGTCCTATATGGTTTAAGAAAAAGGAAATATTGAATAAAGAAAAAAGAGAGGGATGCAGATGTCCCTATATCGCTGTGATGAAGATCAAAACAAGGTGATGGCTCATCAAAGAGTGACCCATCCTTGCATGGAAGGTAGGCAGACCAGGACTCTACCTGGATTAAAATGAAATGGCGCAGATAGGTACCGAGCCATACTAGACCTGACAGACCTGCACCAGCCTCCTTGGAAATCAAGCATGACTCCAGAAACCTGGTCCTCCTGGATCCCGAGACTCTGAGGAAGGCTGGTGTAGAGGAGAGCCCCGGGGTAGGGTTCAGACCTCACTCATGTATACATGCTGGACAGTAGCTGGAGAGAACACTACCAGAGGGTCTTCAGGGGCTGAGTGCAGGTCAGATACAAGAAAGAACTTTCCTGAGGAGTAGAGCAGTCTCACAGAGGAGTAGGCTCTTTGTAGGTGGCATGACTCCAACGGCTGCGGAAAAGTAGCCAGAGACCTTACAAAAGCATCTCCTGGGTCAAGGGGGATTTTTTTCACTAAGGTAACCCCAACATTCCTTCTAATTAGGATTCAATGGTACTGTTTTGTATACATAGATATCAAGACTTCAGTATCTTAGGAGTACCTTCTAAGTACCTAGAATACACAGTAACGTTTTTGTAAATTGAACTTTCTGATCTTTGGGTATAAGTTATTTTCAGCTTTCTGTAACTTTTTCTGCGGACACACCTGTTAATTATCCTCCGGTGAACGATCTTTAAAATTATAATTCGCTCTGCACAGTCTTTTAGGAACTCTGACATCCGCTGCTTTAAAACTGGTTTCATCTCATGTTTTGCAATTGCCTTGAGGTGATCCCATGAAGCCTTGCATCTTCTCTCCATCTGACATAAATTATCCTGAAGTTGATCAAAGTCAACCTGAAAATTGGGGGGAGAGAGAACACGGCAAATGCATGAAACAACTGGACACCAGCCGGAGCCGGGAGCCCAAAGCCCCTGGGAGGGAACAAGAATAAAACCGAACTACATGTTGAAATACAAACATATTTATGGCCTAAAAAATGATTCACATGTGTATTTTTCATTATCTCCACATCAATTTATTTAGTGATAAAACTGTTCTCCAATTGAACCCAATACAGGAGTCACCTTTTCTTGCCTTGTTTGGGAAGAAGTGTCCTGAGAATCTTTGGGAACTGTAAATCCAATGTGAAATGAAGGAACCTAGTACACGATGAGCTGAATAGACGCCTCATAAACCTTTTCAGGGTCCTCTTGTTCTCCAGGGCTAATATCTTACTAAAGGCTAAGGAACTTCTCCCAGTCAGAGAGGCCCTGCTGTGCTCAGCCATGGATGGCTCTGCTGTGCCCAGCCAGCAATGGACAGCTGACTTCTCTTCACCACAATTCACAATTTATATGAAAAAATGATTGGTTTCATCCATCATTAATAAATCCATCCAACACTCATGGAATACCTACTGCACAACACTCCCTATATCAGGTACTAAATGCACAGAGATCCCCATAAGTACACAGAGACAAGTGTAGGATGCAACTGAATTCCTGTCATCAAGTAACTTTATCTTGTAGACTAAGCTCTGAGGGGTCTACAGTACCTTCAACACTGTGTGTGTGGAGGTAGAGTGGCTTGAAAGTTAATGGAAGCTACACACGCACACACACTTGAGACAGAGCGTGAACAAGTATTCTGGGAAGTGCAAAGAGTTCAGAAAGCCAATAAACCCCATCTGAGGCTTTATAAGGTAATGTAGAGGGTTAGTTAGTCCAGAAAAAAAATACCCTTTGAGCACCAGGTTTGGTAGAATGAGATGAGGAGTGGGCAGGACAAGAACTAGACGAGCAAGTGGAAATGGGCTGTATGTAGGGGCCGAGGTGGACAAGAAGTGAGCAGCAGTGGGAGGGGGGAAAAGTGAGACAGACAGATTTCTGAAAGAGCAGATCAAGGAGATGACCTTGATGGTCAAGACAGGGAGAGCTGTAGGGCTGGAAGGGAAGACCCACACAGGATTGCCAGGAATGACCTTGTACTTCCAGCCCCACCCAAAGAAGACAAGGGAAGGGACATGTTGTGGAATATTATCTTAATAATAATATTATTTTAACTGGGCAAAGATGTGTTACCTTTGTTTATGCTGCAGAATATTTAACTGTGTAAAGGTGTGTTAAATTTGTTTATTCTGCGTTTGTCTAATTATGTAAACATGTGCTGCATCTGTTTCACCTTGTCTGCCTAAGGCATCTGATTGGTCTGATAAAAAGCTGAGTGGCCAATAGCAAGGCAGACAGAGGATAGATGGGGCTGGAAGGGAGAGAGAATAAATAGGAGGAGAAATCTAGACTTCAAAAGAAGAACGAGAGGAGGAGGAAGAGAGAACAAGAGAAACACCTGGGGCCAGAAGCCATGCAGCAGCCAGTAGTCAGATATACAGAAGGAAGAAAAGTAAAAAGACCCAAGACAAATGGTAGCTAAAGAGAAACGGGTAATGTAAGTTAAAAGAACTAGCCAGAAACGAGCTAAGCTTAGGTCGAGCATTCAAAACTAATAAGTCTCAATGTCATGATTTGGGAGCTGGTTGATGGCCCAAAAGAAAAAGCCTGGTACAGAATCAAGTCAACAAAGGCAGCCTGAAGGAGGATCTGCCATGGGAGAAAGACTAGGAGTAAGAGGATTCCCAAGGCCAGGAAAGCAAGGCTTAGTGCTCCAAGCTACAAACGCTCCGCTCCGTGAAGTCTGGGAAAGGGCAGCAGATAGCCACACGGTCTTCTGTTGGAAGACATGGATCTTGAACAGCCATCATCTAGTGTAACTATTGTGGGCAATGTGGGCCGGTGTGGCCAGTATGTAGGCAAGGTACTTTATGCAGCAACTATTTAAATGGCAAGGAAATGTCTAGCGGGCATTGGGAGAGGGCTGGTATTGATGCGGGCCCAGGACGGCCACAGATCTGGTCCGGTATCAGTAATTCTGTGTCAGAGTCACTTTGGTTGCTAACCAGCTCCAGCTGGGGAAGACCCTGGGCAGAACCAAATAGAACCCAGGTGTTCTTGGAGGCTCTGAAACAAGGCCAAGAGGAAGGGACTCCAGGCGAACGGGTTTTGGTCTTGAATTGCTATCAAAGCCTTCTGAGGAATAACTTGTGGAGGTAGTACAGTAGTGACTACGCGGCCATCTGAGGGGTTTTCTGCATTGCTTGGAGCACTTCATATGTGTAAAGACCATAGCATAGTGCCCACTACAGAACAGAGGATTCCATTCTGAGAAGCCTTCTGTGAGCTCTGCCAGGACTAGAAAACCACTGGCTGGGCCTCTTCTTGCCTCAAGACAGGGACACTATGAGTCCAACTGAGGGCTCCTTCTGGACTGCCAGGTTGTAATTCCTGGGGCAGGTAAAGGAAGCCCTAGTTACCGGGTCACATGCCAATCCGATGGGTCATGACAGAGAAGGGTGCTCCTTCAAGGAGACCTCTGGAACCCTGACTCCTGGCCGTGCTACTCTCCAGTCACACCTCATCCTCAAGTGCAGTGGATCCTAATACTTTCCACTCACACGTCCAAGCCTACTATATTTCCAGAAGTTTCCTCTACAGTGGCCTGGCTTCCAGCGCTTCTATAGCCTTCAAAATTCTGTTGTGTTTAGGGTTCCCCTGGGTATTGTTCTGCCTCAATGGTCCCCCTATCTTGCAGGCAGCTAAGTGACCACACACTACAATTGTCTCTTCCCTAACCAGCCATGTGCTCACAAAGATATTAAGTCTGAACTTAAAGTTCAGAGCCTGCAGCCGAGGGTCCAAAGCCATATACTGTTTATAGCCCTGTAAAAATGTTCCCTGTGTGTAAGATCATTGGAACGGCCAATCTCTGAGCATTGGGGCCAGGCATACTTGGGTTTCTGGCTCCAGATCTCATCCTGGGTACTGTGACATCTCAGGAGGAGCCAGATGGCATCTTTTTGATATATTAGCCTCTGATATGCTTACCTAAAGCAGGCTGAATATTTGCAACATTGGAGAGAATAGTCTGGAAACTAGCACTCTCTCTCGCCAGTGCACACTGGAGTGAGGCTTGCATGGCAAGCTTGCCCCGCATACCTCAGTAGGAAAGAATCTGACCAAGAACCAGAGATAGGAAAAAGATCTTAAAAGTTCATTAGAAATGGCATGAAATGAATCATAATTGTGAGCTCCAGAGCAGGCAGTACAGGCTGCACCAAATGGCTTGCGAACAGAGGCTGTATGCCTCTGAGATGACGCAGAAGACCCAACAGTGAGGCCCACAAAGCCAGTGCCTCCAAGGCCAGGGACATACCTTGGCTGACCTGGTGATGGCCCCGATCTCTGAGTACAGATCCGAGCTGTCTGGAAAGTTCTCCACCACCATGGTGCACACGTGATGGAGAAGTGACTGCTTGTGCACGGTATCTTTGACCTCTGGAACCTTCTCGAGGTAGCTTAACTCAAATGCTTTGGCCTGTTTGGTGACATCGAATAAAGATATGAGAAAAATCAGTATTATATGGGCTCTTTCAACAGGGCAGGTGGTTGGAATCAATGTCCTACAGTAGCCTGACGTTTAGTTTCTCCAAGACCAGTGAGCCACACAATTCTTCCTCTGTTGCTCAAACTGGAACAGCCACACCCAGCACATCCCTGAGCCATCTCCCAGGGCTTTCACAGGTCGCTGCCACCTGCATACCAACAGTTTCTTTCTCCTCTGACCATTACTGAAAGTCTGCTTTCTGACCAGACTCAGGCCAACAGCAGCAGCCAATACGTTTGCTTTTTAAAAAAAGAATATCAGGCCTGAAGAAAAGGCTTATAGTGGTTAAAGAGGGCATACCGCTGTTGCAGAGGACTGGTTGGATCATAGCACCTACACTGGAGGGTTCGCGACTTCACTGATAATGTTATCTCCGAGGCACCCAAAGCCTCTAGCTTCCATGAGTATACACTCATGTATTTGCACATACTCAATTAGAAATAAAATCAGTCTTTAAAAGAATATCGGAATGTGTGTAAGCTTAAATATTTGAGTGATACGTGTAGAGACAAAAAGAATCTTTCTAGACAAAAATGCCCTGATGTTAATTTTTTAGAGCAGTCATACCCTGTAAGGGCCATGTACTTATTTTTCAAGCTTTCTTATAGAAGAGTTCCTATCCAAATGAATGGGGCCTGGTACTTCGAGGACAGAAAGCTTTGAATTTTAAGCAAGAAGACATAAAAGCAGCTTGTTCCGCTGTCCTTCAGGGAATCAAAGGCACAGATCCATTGATAAATGACAGCAGAGACTGTGACAAAGGAGGCCGGAGAGTAAGGGACTGGGAAATCTTACGTTGGTTCCATTTAGAAAGTTCCCAATGGCCAGGAGTGTGGACAGGATGAAGCCCAGAGTCTTGTTGTTCTCCAACTGCTCTATTCCTTCCTTCAGGTCCAAAAGTGGTTCAGCCACTTCCTTTCAGATAAAAAGAAAGCAGGAGATGAGAAAGAATACACATCTTGGTTTCCTTTTTCCTTTTCCAGGTTTGCGTGGTCCACAACAATAAGGCATCCGAGATAAGGACAGTCCTGAATGGCGGCAGATAGGAATCTACCTGCAGACATCGCAATGAAGACCCTTGGTCCTATGCAACTCAAGCAGGACCCTCAGGCCTTTCTCTCCACTCCCTCTCCCCAGCCAGCCATGGCTGCCTCTAGAAACCATCTTTCTTTCCGTGTTCCCTCAGCACCAGCATCACAGATTCCCCTTTGTCCTTCTTTGTGGCAGATGGCTGTACACGCTGTGTCCTCACAGTCTCTGCATCACCACAGTTTCCTCCTGTCCCCTCTAGGCATCCCCTGCTGGCCACCTCTTAGCCTAAGTTACTCACATAGATGTGTCCAATATTTGGACACTGTGACATGGCATTGTCATCTACAAAGTTGGCAGCCAAGAAGCACATAATTTAGTTTCAGAAACCCGGATCCATATTTTAAATACATTTAAGAATTTGTGTTGAAGGAAATGCATAGCTATCCTAAGGTGCATGAAGCCTTTGGGCTTTGGATTGGGCATGCTGGAAAGCCAGTTCTTGTTACTCTCACTCCCTCAGACCTTTGACCTGCCCTGCGCCTCAGTGGCTTCAACCTATGAAGTCCCCACATCAGGAGGTTCAACTTCAGTCTCTCGAGCAGCCTTGCCTTGCCAGTGTAGTACTCAACCACAGCTAGTCACATACCCTTTCCTCCAGCGTCACTGTTTATGGCTGTTCTCTAGTGCAGCAGTATGTTAACTCCTCTGGACTCCAATTTCCATCTTCTCTGGTACTAAGTCCCACTGGCCCCTATTCAGCTCACAAAAGCATTCCACTGACCTGTTGTTTAATGTCCCCTTCCAAATCAAAATCCCTAAGAGGGACTTAGGAAGTTACTAAAACTTACAAGTCTCAGGAAATTCCTTAAACACAAGATTCATAAGGGCCCTCCCCAAGTTACATTAAGTCCTAACGACTTCTGGGGAAAGGGGTACTTTTCCAACTTTCTGTTTGTTAGTATGGGGCAGGGCAAGCCAGGAATGCCCACGCAGGAATGGGCTTCATGGTGCTACAGCTCCCTTAGAGTTATCTATGTTCTTATAAGTAACCCCTGACCCACCCTCATGTAAGTGACCCTGATAAACTCCGGTTCACTGAGTTAGTCTTGGCTAGAAGACTTCTTTGGTCTGCTCTTGTTGCTGTCTGGGGTAGAGAGACACTGGTACACAGCTCCCTAGGGAAGTCACACAGCACAGCCAGTGCGGGAAGGATGCTGATGTCTCTTCCACTGCTACTTTAGAAGGGTGTCAGTACCTTTGCCATCTAAGCCCATCCCAACCTGTGTGTGCATGTCCTTGTGTCTGGCACAGTTTAGCTTATTGTCATCAGGTGGAAGGATAATAGGTTTTTCCCCACATTCTGCTTTTCTCTATTTTCTACAGTGAAAATACAGTCTGGTAACTTTTGATTGCTAAGCATCATTGATTTGCCACCCACCATCAGCATCTCAGGCTGCGTCAAGAAGGCACGCATCACCTCGTACAGATGCAGTTCACACCCCCCAGCGTGTGAGCTATGACTCAGTCACCGTCAGCTGCCCCTCCAAACGCTGTGCCAAGAATGAGTCTTGCCCAGTTTAATATCCACCAACTGTGAAAAACCCTGGCCTCCACACGGGGCTAGGGGACGCTCCTGTGGCCTGCCTACCTTTTCTGTGGTCTCATAGTCCATTTTGAATGCCCAGAGGTGGAGCCGAGCAGAAAGCTCGCTGATGGAGGAGAGTGTGAGAAGAAACTGCTCGGCGCTGCCCAGGGGCACGTCAGGGTTGGCCAGCTGAGCTTCCTGGATTTTCTGCTTCTCTTCTTCAGTTGGAATCATGGTCAGAATTTTCTAGAAAGATAGGGTGATGTAATGATTCTTTGGTAGGAATGGACTCTGCTCCTGCAATGTTTTCAAATTTCTGTTTCGATTTTCCAAGCAGAGAGTTAAAAACATTCTGTTTTTATTAGTAGGCAGGTGTTATAATATGATAACCTGTAAACTTGACGTATTCTGCTGTAGGCCTTCTAGGGCATAAAGGGCATTCAGGCAAGAACAGGGAATGATAAATGAGAAAACAAAGACAATATTGGAGAACAGCTTTCTGCTCCTGAGATACAGCAACATGTGTCAAGAATGTGTGCTTTGTTGCACAACTCATGAACTATTATTTTAATAGATTACAAAAGTGAAACACTCACAAAGAAGTTAGATTGATTTTTCTGTATTAATTATAAATTTTAACTAAAACTCATAGAGAAATAATATGTTAATATCAAACACAAATCTGAGGAAAAACATATATATATACATAGATAGATAGATAGATAGATAGATAGATAGATAGATAGATAGATAGATATAGATAGATATAAAGCAATACCTGCTCAATGATGAAAACAGTATTATCTAACAGTATTTTTGTTATATTAAAATTTATATATTATTTATTTTAAAAAAGAAAACAATCTTTCTTCATTTTACATACCAATCCCAGTTCCCACTCCCTCCCCTCCTCCCTTTCCCTCTACCTAAGCCTCCCATCCCAACTCCCATCCACTCCTCAGAGAGGGTAAGGCACATTGCTTTGGGGAAGATCCAATGCCTTCCCTACTATATCTAGGCTGAGCAAGGTATCCATTCTAAAGAGTATAGATTCCAAAAAATCCAGGTCAAGCAGTAGGGATAAATCCTGGTGCCACTGCCAGTGGCCCCGCAGTTTGCCCCAACCATAAAACGGTCACCCACATTCTGAGGGACTAGTTTGGACTTATGCTGTTTCCTTCCCTGACTGACTAAAGTTGTTGAGCTCCCATTAGCTCAGGTAGACTGTTTCAGTGGGTGTACCCATCATGGTCTTGACCTCTTTGCTCATATTCTCACTCCTCCCACTCTTCAACTGGACTTTGTTAGCTTAGTTCCAGTGCTCCACTGCGGGTCTCCGCCTGTTCCATCCGCTACTGGATGAAGGCTCTATGGTGACATTTAAGATAGTCATCAGTCTGACTACAGGGCAAGGCCAGTTTGGGCACCCTCTCCTCTGTAGTTTAGGGTCTTAGCTGGGGTCATCCTTGTGGATTTCTGGAAATCTTTTTAGTGCCAGGTTTCTTGCTAGCCCCATAATGGCTCCCTCCATCAAACTATCTCTTTCCTTGCTCTCATCTCTGTCTTTCACCATCTTGACTATCTCGTTCCCTCAAGTTCTCCTCCCCCTTCCCCTTTTTCCCTCACCTTCTGCTTCCACCGCCCCTACTCCCCCCTACCCCTATGCTCCCAATTTTGTCAGGTGATCTTGTCTATTTCCCTTTTTCCAGGTGACTAACAGTATTATCTTTCTAACTTCTATTTGCTTTGGATAAAAGCCAATTGTGAAATACCAAGAGGACAAAGGATGTTAGAATCCATTTGATTTTTTTACAGGTTCAAATGCTTAATTTATCACATTTTTGAAAGAGAAAAAAATTCTTATCCATCCTCATTATTCTTATTTTAGCTCTGTTTGGAAACCCTTTCTTCCCCTCCACAAATACACATGAGAAACATACAGATGAGAGAGAGAGAGGAAAGAAAAAGGTAAAATTATCCATACTCACAGAGGCTATAATAGTCTATGTAAAGAATTATAAGCACCTACAAAATGTTTCTAAAACACAGAAGTGAGTTTAACAATGTTTCATGATACATGACTGACACACAAAACCTACTTTATTGGTACATAGTAATGAGTAAATTTTAAAGTGCTATTTATGATGAAATATACAAGTGACAAATCTAATAAATAATTTATAAACTCTACATGTTGGAAATATAAATGCCAATGAAAACAACCATAGAAGATCTAAGTGATTGGAGTGGGATACTATGCTTATGGGCTGAGGTTTATAGTCAGGATGCTGTCTCCCCAGACAGATCTATAGGTTTCACTCAGTTCCAACCAAAAGACCAACATGACTTTGTATAGACACAGACAAGCTGGATCTAGATGCTACGTAGTAAGGAAGAAGAAATGGAACAACCATGGTGAGAGGTGACCTCAGAAGTATCACTCTACCCAACTCGAAGAACTATAGAATCATAGTAATTAGGACAAATACTTGTATCAGCAGGCAGAACAGCACAGACACGGGGCACAAATACAGTCTGTTAATTCTGACAAAGTGGAAGACTATTCAACAGAGAGGACGGAATTTCCAACTAGATTTCATATTTGAGGAAAATGGACCTCAGCTTAATTCTCTTATATACATAAGGAAACTCAACATGGGTCATGGGTTAAAAAGGAAAATGTAATGCCATAAAAATTTCGGAAAGAAACAGGAGAAAATTTTTGTGACCCATGGTAGACAAAAAAAAAATCCCCTATAAGGAGCTGATAAACTGTATCCTAGTTAAATTTTTTCACTGTAAAAAGAATGAAAACATAAGCTTTTTTTTTTTGTCAACATAGAGGACCCTATGACCTTGCCATTCTGTTCCTGGGCATGTACTCCAGAAATATGAAACCTGATAGTCACAGGAAACTATCATAATATTGGCAATTGCTTTATTCATAACGGCCCAAGGCTGGGTCAAACAAATTATTTTTAGTGGATAAACAGATAAACAATTGTGGTACATCCCCAAAGAGAACTGTCGTCTGTGGTAACATCAAGATGCTCTTGAGCCTATGATACTTTGATGACTCTCAAGGCTGTCTGTCACGCTGAGTGAAAGAAGACGATCTCTTCAGGTTCTACATGGTGAGAGTCCATATGGCAGTCTCCAAAAGACACAACCACAGTGATGGAAAATGTATCTCTGCTTGCCAGAGGCTGGGACTACAGAAGGGCAGCAAGGGAGATGGGAGGGTTTCAATCCAGATTGCAGGAATCCAGATACATAAACTTTATACTATATCGACTCCAAAATTTTTTAAATCCCAACTATAAAATTAACTGCTGCTATTAAATATGCACATGCTAACACAATGCATCTGGGTATATCTGAGCAGAAGCAACCTTGAGCTTGATGCATCGTAACAGGCAGGGAGGACTGGCCTCAGTGCATCAGAAGCACAGCTATACTGAACCTATATTCTAAAATGCAGAGCGAAGCTGCAGAAGGTGACACCTGGCAAACACTCAGGCACATCTCCTGCCAAGTTGTCCTTCATTGCGGCTCCAGGATGAGGCTATGTGTGCAGAATTTGAGTATAAGGAGAGATTTAGCCAAAATTCTCTAGGTCACACTGACCACAAATATAGTGTTTAAAAAACACTTATCCAAACAATTCAAACAGACAACACTGTTGGAAAACATCTATGGTTGGACCGTGACTAGTTTTTAAAGTATTTAGTAAAAAAGTATACCTTAATTTTCATAATGCTTAAATTGTTCTAGGCACGGCAGTAATTTCAAAACAAAAGCTTGCCAACACCTTGCAGAGCCTTCAGGAGACAAGGTCCTGCAAGTTTTCTCCCTTTGTCCCTTTGAAGAAGGAACTGATGGTGTTTCCTTTGTTTTTTTATTTCTCTATTTCAAACCATTTCTTCATCACGGAGGATTCTGAGCTCACCAGATACCTGCTAGTCTATTTTCTCATTCCGTATACCACTGTCAATAAAGAGGCTACAGGACAGCTGATCAGGAGGTCAGTCACTTCTGGCGAGCAGGTGCTCCTTTTCTCCACCAGGACGATATAGATGAACACAAGGCAGGGGTGAAGTCAGACTCTTGCCATGTTCATAGTTTCTTTGATGCTATTCTGAATTATCACTTGGTTTTGTAAGGAAAGGAACATCTAACAAAACCAAAATGTAATATCCCAAATGTTTGTTTGTCTGTTTGTTTACTTCTTTCTAGATCAATGGTTCTCAGCCTTCCTAATGCTGCAACACTTTAACACAGTTATGTTGTGGTAACCACCCCTCCCCCAGAAATCATGAAGATTTTTTTGTTGTTGTTGTTACCTCATAACTGTAATTTCAATACTCTTAGGAATCATAATGTAAATATTTTCGAATATTCAAGTTTGTTGATGGGGGCACAATCCACAGGTTGAGAATCATTGTTCTGTATTACTACAATAACTACACATGTTTTTATAGCAGAAGGTACCCTCCAAAGAAAAACAATGCAAATATATCCTTTATTATGGACCTAAATACTAGGCCATTACATTTACCTGCAAATGAGATTTCACTTATTTTTGGCAGAATTCTTGCTATGGTAATGAAGAATATACTACAAGGGTTTGGGTGGAGCATCAGGGTCTCGGGAAAGTTTGGCTGGGGTTAGTTTGTTGACAGTCTGCATATTCTGAGAAAATGGGTTCTATCGCTGCACTTCTCTCCGAAAGCAACTTAAAAAGCAGCCCTGATGATATCTCCTTTCGTTCTCGTGAGCACTCTGGGGCAGCACATTGGGGCAAGAGACTATTGTGCCCAGCAGAGATGAAACGACTTGCTGGAGGTTAGGCCGAAGCTCTCCCAAGCAAAGCCGGAGAGCTGCTGGGGCTGCCTTCATGTCCTACCAGGAGTTCCATCGTCCAGGGACATTCATCTGCAGGTACAAACACTGTGAACAGCTGGGTCCCACTGCCAACGCATTCTGGTTCCCTGAGCCAGCTACGTAGCTCACGAGCAGACTCACCTACGTCCAGCACCTATGAAGTCAGCTAAGGACAGGCCTTAGGCCATATAAACTCCTTAGAATGACACTGTGGCCCAACCAGTTAAAGGAAATTTCTGCAGATCTGACAGCCAAAGTGAGATACGTTAAATGCCATGAGAGACAACTGTCAAGTGGACTACGCCCTAAAACTCAGAAAAGCAGAGGAGAAAAAGAAAAGTAATGAAGCGATGTCTTCCCGCTTTTGTTTGTGATCATTCTCTGCAGTTTACTTGAAAAAAAAAATATTACAGATGCTCTCTAGAGATGACCCTAAAATAACTTCCTCCAGTTTAATACTCATCTGAAAGCCACTTCCTTAATGGAGTTAATTACTCAGGTTTGTATGACAAATCCAGATTCATACCACGAGTTGCTAGGCAATGGCCCAGGATGTCACTTAAATACATCCTAATTGTGTTTTGGTACACAGAGCTTTCCAGCCGCCCTGTGAAGCTGCGATGCCGTGACATAATGTGTGTGTCCAGGAAGCAGACGGTCTGGCTGAAGGCCGGAGGGCATTAACTGCAAATCTTATTAGCAAAGGTCTGCACGTTGACAACTGCTTTTTCTTCCCGGTCTCATTTTAACTCTTGAACGGCAAGAGTCCAGAACAAGCTTTGGGTCCTCCCTCGTGCACGAGTGTAGATCTTTTATACCCCTCAGGCAGCTGGCATCAGTGGTTATGAACAGGAGAGGACAGAGGCTCCTGCATTTCCCATTCAATAAGAGGCCTTATGCCATGGTCTTCACAGCTCTGCCTGAGAACAGCTGAGGGATAGGCATAGTCCTAGGATATGGAAGCAGCTCCAATGAGGGCTTCTTGGCTGGGATGCTTTCACTCCCTGAGGAGGTTAGCAGTGTGTGGAGACATTTCTGGCTGTGGGTCAGTGTGGAGGAGGGTAGGTACCACTAGCATCTGCTATACTGGTTGCATGTCCTATTGCTGGCAAAGTAACAACGTTGTTCAAATCAAGTGGCTTAAAACAGCGTAAATTTATTCTCTCATAATGCTCAAAATCAAGGTTGTGGGAAGCCCACGATTTCTCTTTGGAGGCTGGAGAGGAGAACGTTTCCTTGCCTCTTCTGATACTCAACACAACTCTTGGTATCCCTTGGTTTGTAAGCATGTCACTCTAACATCCTTCTCTGTCATCTCACGGACTTCCAGTCTGCGAACCTCCCCGTATGTTCTCTGATGCAAGTGGCACTCCCACCTACCTGTATCCAAATGTCCCTCCTCTTTTAGGAATACCAGTCAGAAGACTGATGGCCCATCCTAATGGAACTGTTTTTCCAAGCAAGTAACCTCCTGGATGGTCATGAGCTTGGCAAGGATATTGTATGTTCAACAAGGTACTTGTTTCAGTGGACAGTTTTCTTGTTATCATCCCTTGGCAAGGTGTGCATGGTCTTCTGGGCTCCAAACCTTGCAGGTACTGTTTGCTCATGGCCCTCTCCTCTACCCAGGATTGTAGATGAGTCTAACACCGTGGCTCAAGCCTTCCTCTCGGGGGACCTTCCTGACAAAGGAGTTAGGCTTCACTGATTCCATCCACGTTGAAGTTTTCCAAACAAGACTATGTCTGAATAAACTTCAGATGTGAAGGCCTCTTACCAATAGAGGGATGGATCACCCGAGACCACAAAGCAGTGTCCCCAGAGGCCTTATCCACACCCAGATGTCTCCAGGTTATATCACCCTTTGGCACAATCTGTAGAGTGTCCAGTAGCTCTTTCCCTTTTCCATCATGAGGATAACAGGTTTCACCTGCCATAATTCGGCACCATCCCACAGAGGCAGGAGAGCATGACCACATGCAAGGACAGGAACTGTGGCACGTTAGGTGAAATATGCCCCCTTGGGCTTTCTCACATCAGCAAGCACGAAAGCCTCAGTAGGCTTGCTCTGTTCTCCAGATGATCCAACTAAACATATCTGTTTATTTTTCCTTTTGACACAGGGTTTCATGGAACCCAAGCTGGCCTCAGACTCCCTGTGCCACTGAGGATGACCTTGTACTTTTCTGATCCTTCTGCCTGCACTTACCAAGCTCGGAGACCACATGCAAGTGCCATCACATTCACACTATGCGGTGCTAAGGATTAAACTGGGATTTGTGTATGGTAAGGGAGCCACCTCCCTAGCCCCAAATCACATCTTTTATTAGATCAAAACAATGTCCTTTATGTGGGCTTCAGCACCACATGAAAGACTGCAATTCCTAAGTGTTCCTAGACATATGGACATGACATGGAAGAGACTTAAGCATCCTCATATGGAGGATGTGATGATCTTTTTTCATTCTGAGGTAAGAAATGTTTGGTTAGAGCTGGGGTCCATAAGTGAGCCAAGATCTTTGAACTTCACAGGCAAAGGGGCTTATCTTTGCATCCCAGATAAACATCTAAGAATCATTAACATATTTCAGAGTTCAGTTGAGTAAAAAAGATTACAAACCATCCAAAGTGATATTCAATGCATTAATGTGATGCACATTTTGCAACGCTAACGATGCTTCATAGAACCCAGCTTACCTCGATCCCTTCTTTGTTTAAGGCATACTCATCAAAGTTCAAAATGGCTATCTTGATAGTCCTGGGAGGGGGCAGCACTGTCAGACCGATGTTGATGGCGTTGCTCCTCTTGGAATCCAGAACGATGATCTCCTGCCTTTTACCATCTGCAGCTGTTTTCTTAGTGATAAAACAAGGAAAGTCAAAAGATTAGTGTATCATCCTGGGTTCTTCCTGGGTTTCATTACTAAAAGCAGACACACTCCTTATTTAAAAGAGAAAACAAATGGCCCAAATTCAGTTCGGGGAAGAACTGGCTGCCACTCAGCATAGGAAGAGAATGGGGAAGTGGAACATCAAGGCTCAGGCACTTAGTTGCCTCCAATGGAACTTTACAAGCCTTTACATTACAAAATAAAATTGATCTTCTTTCAATAGGAAAAACATTTTGTGCAAGAACAAAACCTCTTTTCCCCCACCATTTTAGAGTTCCTTTCTTGCATGCTGTGAAGCATTTGGATGCGTCTTGTTGGCTCAGTGTGTGCAGTGTGCCCATAACAGTGAATAAACACAGGGGCTGAGAGGACAGGGAGGACATCCTCTTTGTGTGGCTGCTGTGTCATTTTAGTCCTTGGGTCCCTGGATCTCCCCAGGGCATTGTTTACTACCCAAATGTCCTGTACCCCTCACAGCAGAGTGTGCCCATCTTTCCTGTCCATGTGACCATCATACAGCTATCCACTGGAGGGTGGAGGAGGAAAGAAAGGGCCTGTGCAGAAGAAGAGGTATGAGTGGTAAGAAGGAACAGGCCAAAGAGGACGGCAGAGAAGCAGAGGTGTCCTAGCAGCCTTGTAAAACCCTCTGATGGGGCTTTCCTGATGGCATGGGTGCTCCTCAGAGGCACGCCCTGGGCCTACCTCAAGATGATGGCTAGCATAGGGCTGGAACTCTATGTGCCTTTCAAACTCAATGTTTGTATCCCTTCTCCAAACATATATTGGCCCCATGATAGCCAAAAAGGTAGAATCTAGTATCAAAGGTCGCAGGCTTGGGAGGGAATTAGGCTTAAGTAAGGGGGTAAGAATGGAATCTTGACAATGGGATTGGTGTTCTTCTTATGGGAACACAGCAAGAAGGACGCCATCTGAAAGTCAGGAAGAAAGCCCTTGGCAGAATTAACCTGGCTAACATCTTGATCTTCAACTCCACAGTCTCAGGAACTGCAAGAAACAAATTTCTGTTGTTTAAACCACTGAGTATATAGTATTTAAAATATTTTTATATTTATTTATTTCATGGGTATTAATGGTATACATATATGTATGTGTAGTGTGTGTAAGCCTTGTGCCTGTGGAGTTAAAAGGGTGTCAAATCCCCTGGAACTGGAGTTATGATGGTTGTGAGCTGCCATGTAGGTGCTGGGAATTGAACTTGACTCAATCTGGAAGAACAACAAAAGGAACCATCTCTCCAGCCTGGGGTATGGTATTTTATCATGACTGTCCTGGCAGATAACCACAGGCTGTGACACAAGCAGTCTCCACTTTCTCCTTCAGCTGTCAGGAAGTCATATGTAGGTGGCAATGGAGGGACGTGGGAATAGACTGGTCCAATGAGCCGCGACAACTGCTCAGGTTCCCTTGGTGGAAAGGCATCTGGGAAGATGGGACCCTCTGAGGGTGGCAAAGATGAAGGTCAGAAGGTTCTCTTAAAGAAAACGCAGCCAGTGATGATGGGTGCTGCTCACTAAGCAAGGATGCCAACGGCAGGGCAGCTGCTGTGTCTAGAAAAGGCCAGCTCTGCAAGCAGTGACTCTCCAACTGCGCCTTTACGGGTCTCTGCGGTTCTGCCAGGCTCCAGGGAGAAAGCAAGCAAAAAAGATACCCTTGTGTTCAGGCTGAGAGCTGTCAGTGATGAGGCTAGATGAGACTATGTCCTGAAAGACCTCCCAAGCCAGCCTGGGGAGGAACTCTGACCACACCTGCAGACAAGTGCCCTCTGGACTGCCCCTTTGAAGCTGCCTGAGCCCAGGGGCAGATGAGCCACTCAACGGGGACAACAGCAGAGCTGTGGTCTAAAAGGAGAAGCAGACCATGGCTCTACAGACCCTCCCAGGTCCTCAAACTTAACTGCTACTTTAGGTCCTTAAATATGTGCTCGGGAATCATACATGTAGATTTCCTCATGAAGTAAATGACTGAGACCATCCCAGCCTGGGGAAGAGGTGGTGGGAACATCCATCATCTTTTCAGTTCTGCGCTATTAGAGGACCCTGACCAATAAGACCTCTCTCAAAGGAATAATAATTCTATCAAAATTCTAGTAAGATTTGTTTTGAGATTTTAAAAATCCATTCTAAAGTTAATAAAAGACCATAATCATTTCAAGCTCAACAATATACCTTACAATTCTTTTATATTTATTTATCTGTCTAGCTGTTTTGCCTGTGTGTATACATTTTACCATGTGTATTGTATTCTTGGTGTCAGAGAAGGCACTGAATTCCCTGGAAGTGAAGTTATGGATGGTTGTGAGCTACCAAGTAGGTGCTAGGAACTGAACCCAGGTCCTCTGAGAGAGCAGCAAGTGCTCTTAACTGCTGAGCCATCTCTCCAGCCACCAATATTCTTTTGTCAAGCACTAATAATCTCTTTCTGAATGGCCATGGAGCTTTATGCACTACTGAGCCAGTCAGCCGGTGTGCTGAGATAGCGGGACTGAAAGAGCCGTGTGGTACGGAAAGGCTGGTACAGCACAGCCCCAGTCATCCTCCCCAAGACTGAAATCCCTGAGCCGAAACCTAACGTGAAAGAATGGCAGCTAGCCTGTAACCAAAACAGGAAACAAAGTCAGGTTGAGACTGTGGAGGATCCACTGAGGTCTTCTGTTAAGTTGGGAGCATAGCTCCCAGCCCCTGGCATCCATCCCAGCCTCCAGGCCTTGGAGTTGCTTTGGTCTGGACTCCAAATCCCAGCAGGCCAGTTCCTGACCCCTCCCTGGGAAGGGTCAGGACCACTCCCAGAGGGTATTTAAATGGGTTCCCAGAGGAGAAACTGGTGGTTCCCGGTTTGCATGGGCTCCCTGCTTTTCTGTCTCCCCGCCATGTACTTGGCCACGATGGGCATAATAATAATAATAAAACGATGGGCATTTTGATTTGGTTTGATTTGACCTAATTGGATTTCTTGCGCCAGCGGAGCCACCTTTCTTTTTATTTTTTACTTAACATCTTCCTTCTGAGGAAAAGGTCAGGGAGAAAGCAAGCACAGAGGCACAGTCAAAAGGACGAGGCCACACCTAAGGAGACACTGTCTTCCTGACTGCTATATGGCAGATGCCCATCTCTGCTGACGGCTGTCTCAAGACGTCAGTGGACAGTGAGATCAACGCTTGAACACTGCACAAGAGGTTTAGAGACCAGTCTATTCCCCAACAGTCCGTTCTGTTCGTTCTGATTTGGTTTCACTGATAAGATTTCTCTAGGTAGTCTCAACTTACTCTGTAGCCCAAGCTGTTCTCTAACCCATGGCCCTTTTCTCTCAGTCACCCTCCTGGCATCTGGGATAACAGACTTTGGGCACTAAGAGTCTCTTTTCCAATTGGCTGCTTGCCTTTACAGATGTATTTATTGTCCCTCTTTGCTATCTCTTTTCCTGAGCAGCTTTTGGGTGTCTAGTTCTCAAATGAGAACTTTTCATGTCCAAGTGTGAAAAGAGCGCCCCCCCCCTCCCCGGAGGACCAGGAGGCCTCCAATGCTGTTCTAGGCCACAGGACGGATGGTTTCAGCCTTAGTCCTTCATCAAAGATGGAAGACAGCCAACCTCTACCCTCCTCTTCAGCAAGTGTCAAGAATGGTCAGGGTGGCAGGAATGCTGGAGCAAAAAGTACCAGTTGCCCAGGCTCCAGGCATAGAGGTCTCAACTACAGTGGCTAGACCTGAAAACAGGGCTATCTCTAGGGTGCATCTGCTTTTGCATAGCAGGCATGCGGCCCTGTGAGGGAAACAGCTGCGGGGCAGTGTTGGAACACGCTACTTTCCCAAGTGTGTCCACCGAAGGGTTCAAGGGAAAAGGCAGTTTGTTTATTTCAGAAGGGAGAGACCTTGAAAAGTCTCTAGGCTGTTTTAGCTCCAGAAAGCCTATTAAGGCAAGGTCCTCCCTTGAGAACCTCCATCTCCTCTTACCACCCCGCCCCCAGGACGGTCTCTGGAGACCTGCCTCAGGCCTAGAGGCCCTGCAGGGCTTGTTGTTCATTTGTTTTACTCTTGACCAGGAACCCTGCAGGGAAAGGGTGAGATGTCAAACATGCCAAGATGGATGAGAGAGAATCAGAGGGTCTCCTGTATGTCCAGGGGAACAGAGACCTCAGAGAGAAGAGACAGTAAGGAACACAGGAGGGCAGTACAACATTTTCTCTCAAGCTGTCCCAGAGAGATGAGGCTCCAGTGTATAAGAAGACGAAACTGAATGTCTTTAGGACGAGGTTTCAACAGACAGCACTTGTGCAAAGGAGTTATAGGACCTCTGGGAAGCAAAGGAGGCAGCCACCTGAGCAGAGACTGATCACTGCTGAAGCTCAGGGCACAGACTATGGGCCAGGGGAGACAGCTGTTCACTGCAGCCTTAGGGGATGGCTGGCTACCTGGGCTAGGGGTCCACCTCCTAGAGCCAGAGGTCTGCACATCTGCTTCCCAGAGAGTAAAAAGTCACATAAGGTAATGTAAATATTGACTGGAGTAGCTAAGCCATGCTAGGCTTAGCCGAAAAGGGCACTCGCTGCAGAGATAGACGGCTGATGCTTCCTGGGCTAGAGATGTAGAATCTGGACTTAAGAGCAGGTCAAACCGTTATCCCTAAAAGCCAATGTTTTGAAGCTGCAGATAAGGACTCAACTCGACTCTGAACAGTTACGGGGGGTATGAGGCCACATGCAAGTGTGATTGCACCCTGATTTCAGTCAACATTACAGGGAAAGGAAAAGGCTCTAACTTCCCCTCTGAGTCATTCAGCTTTGGAAAACAGAAGAATGAAGATTCAGGTAGCAGGGAGAAAAGTCAGAAAGACATTTAAACAGTAAACAGCTTTCATTACACCTAAAGTTTGTTAACATGCTTACACAACAGGTTACTTCTTTGACTTTTTCCCCCCTTTGCTGGGGATAGAACCCAGGGCCTTGCATACATTAGGCAAGCACTGTACTACTGAGCTATGTCTTGAGCTCACCCTCTTGAATTTTTAAAGAGTCATTTTATTAGGAACAGAGGATCAAAATGTTTAAAAAGTGAACGCTGAACACACTGAACTTGTCACCCCAGAGGTGCAATTGAAAATAGAAACCCGTCTAGGGACATGGTGCATTTGGAGAACTCCCTGAGTCTTGAAGAATGTCTCTGGGTCTGAAAGCACTTCCATGAAAGGCAACTGGCCTCTGCGCGAGCAGCTTGGCAGCCGCGCCGGAGACCCCGGGTCTGGGTCTGGTTCAGCATGGCCATTCTAGAAATGGTAAATCATGCCTCCCGACTCCCTGCTCACCCGCCAAGAATGACACCACAACATATTTTCAAAACTCTCCCTTGAGAAACTGACAGCTACAAGGTTACAAGGTGCAACGATACAGATGTCACAAGGAAGAGAACACTAGAATTTTCCTAGTCTTTCTGCAAGAACAATAAAGAAATACACAGCAGAGCTTTCCAGAAAAAAAAAAAAAAAACAAATGAAAACCTAAGTCTACATTAAGGCAAAAAAAAGCCCTCTTTAGTTAAGAATAAGATTTTTAGTTGGCATGGTGGTGCGTGCCTTTAACCCCAGTAGGTAGGAGGCTGACGCAGGGCAATTGTTTTGAGTTTGAATCCAGTAAGGAATTATAAGACTGTCTTAAAAAAAAAAATAAGGGGAGGGTGAAAGAAAAGAGTTCTTTCCATTCCAGAACAGGCTTGCCTTATTATTAAGGGGAAAATATTGTTTTCCCATACTTTGGAGCCTCCGATGGCTGAGGCCAATGGCTAAACAACAAGATAATCTGTGTTTTCCGATCACTGAAAGCAGAGGGAGCACACAGACTCAGTTACTAACTGTGGTAGGACCACAGGAGGAAAAAGTTGTGTTTCTAATCTCTAGCTAGAATTTGGGGTTCCTGTTGTTGACATTAAGAACATAATGAACTTCTTTGTATTCCAAATATGAAGCATGGAGACTTTTTTTTACTTCTTCTCTGGGAAGAGGCCAGATCGGGGCAGGAGGCCATGCTCAAGGGCCACGTTAAAGCAGGGGTTTACAACTATGGGCCTACTCCATAATCTCTGAGGCTTTTACAAATCATCCAGCCTAGGCCTGCCAGGTATCAGGACCTGTAATCCCAACATAAACAGGAAGGTCAACTACAAAGTTGAAGCCAGCCTGGTCTACACAGTAAATTCCAGGCCTGGCAGGGCTACACGTGGGGGGCAGGGGGCAAAACAAGCAGAATCACCCAAGCTGAGGCTTATACCTTGGCCAATTAAATCTCTATCTCTCCATTTCTTTAAAAATTCTGATAGTAGTTTCTGATATACTAAGAAACTTCAGGGCAAACAGTAGTTTCAATGTGAATGGCAGGCATTTATTTGAGTACTTGGTTTTGTTAGTGGTACTGCTTGGGTTCGTTTAGGAGGCGTGGCCTTAAGAGGAGGCGTGTCGCTGGGGCTAACCATTTCCAGCTTGCTCTCTGCTTTGTGTTTGCAGCTCAAGCCCTCAGCTTCTTGTCCCTGCTTCCTTATCTTTGCTCTGCCATCATGGACTCTGACTCTCTGGAACTGGAAGCCCAAATAAATTCTCTATTCTATGGTTGGTTTTGATCATGGTATCTTAATAGAAATGTACCTACTACACAGAACCAAGCAAACTTCTCTAGTTCCATCTGGAGACCCTGCCCCAAATAAGCCCAAGAAACCACCGTGTCCTCAAAGGCAAAAACGGGTCCTCTCCTTGCCTCGCTTTTGCTTTCTCCAAACTTGCCTTGGTCTGGTAGTTAGTTGGGGTATGAAGAAGGTGTCCTTTGAGAGTATCCGGGGTCTTCCAGCCCCTGATTGGACAACAGAATCGGTAAGGACATTTCACAGGGTTCCTCATGTCAAGTCCAGACGCTTTGGGGACTCTACCTGACATAGTTCTCTGGAATCATTTGCACATCCACCACCACATCCCAGAGCAGCAGCAAGAATACCGCATGGTAAGGCTTCACCCAGGGCTCGTATCGCCACACAACACAACGAGCAGCATGCTGCAAAGAGCTCCGTGAACACATTTGCTGCCAAGTCAGCAAAGTGGGCTCTGTTCCACAAACTAGTAAAGAAACCAGGAAGGAAAGGCATCTTTCGCTCTCCTCGTGTTCATTAAGTGGTTCCCCCCAGCACTGGCTCTCACGCGTGAATCTGGGCTGGGGGTGACTGGCTAATCACAGACATGCCCTACTGCTTTGGTCTGGTGTCAGCTTTCCAACAGAAACTAAAAGCACTTTCCTTTGTTTCGCGTTGTCTTGTGGAGTCGATTTCATTTTGCTGTAGACCGTTGTTTGTAATGAGAACCTTCTCCTGCGCCAGGGTTCGGAAGTGCCTGTTTACAGCTGTGCTGCATGGAAATCTCAGTCAGCGATCAAAACCAGACGTGGAATCCGGTTAGATCGGAATCAGCAACATATACACACGGGATCCACCTCTCCAGCGTGATGTCTAATATTAATTTGCATTCTCATTTCTTCCGACATTTTGCAAATTAGCTTCTGCTCAGATTTCCTTTTCTTTTTGAAGATAATCAAACAAGCACTAACACACAAACACACACCCAAAGGTATATGCTCCTGAGTCTCATTGCAGAACATTCTGGAAGCAATTTAATAAATGTTTCAGTTTAGTTGTCCCTTGGTGTCCCTAAGGGATTCGTTACAGGACCACCAGAGAGTACAATAATTCTCAACTGCCTCACATGAAATGGATTTTTACATATTTTGTATATAACCCTTGAAACCCTCTAGAGTGCTCTAAATCGTCTCTGGATTATTAATAGTACCTATCACGCTGCATATGCCACGTACTAGCTGTTGTATTGTTTTAGAAATAATGACGAGGAAACATTCTGTAAATGTTCAGCAAAGTTGCACATTTTTAAAAATGGGCTCCATCTGCAGCTCATGTGATCTTAAGATGTTGGACCCGCCAGTGTGGGTGACTATTTTCCTAGGTCCCCACTTTACCAAACCTAAACACACATTTGGCCACTAGCAAGGCCTTTCCGTATTTTCAGAGGTGGTCCCTACTACACGTAAGAACAGACTCGGGGTTAAAGAAAGGACAGAAGCCAGTGTCTTTTCACTGACCAGATCAGCCACAGTGAAACCAAGAGAGGAGGGGGATGGGTGAAGCAACAGACTCATTGGAAGTCTTCTCGTGGAAACTTAAGCTCACCGCAAGGGAAGTAAAACATGGCTTCACTACCAACCTGCTGCCCTTTTCCTTCTCTGTCCTGAGGCCACGGGCAGCCTCCCCCCAACAACCTCCAGGGTACGAACAACTTTCAGGAAGCCAGCAGCAGAGCTAGCCAAACGAGCACAGGAGGAGGAGGCCAGTTCGTTAGTGGATCCTGCGCAGTGCATGGGGTGGGTCATAAGAATACTTGACAACTGCAGGCTGCCAGCTAACGCCCAGCTGGCCTTCTCCACAAGGCCAGGTTGGCTGTACGAACTGGGAGAGGACATGTAGGCACTCAAGTGCTACGTGACATCAGCCTGAAGAGGTCAGGACATGGGTACATTGAGAGTAGATGTTCAAGATTTCATCCCCAAGTGACATGTTCTGGAAAGAACAAGGTCTAGGCCTGCTTAAACCAAAAGAACTGGATTGATGAGCTTATATTAAAGCTTAGGAATTGACTTTTAAAGTAAAGAAGCTTTAATTCTGACTTAAGGAGGCTTCTGAGGCAAGAAATAATTAAAAGTCACACCTTCTCCAAACCTGGGGAAACAGACATGGGGATGAACACCAGTGGCAAAGGGTGGCAAGGTGTTTAAGAATCTCCACATGGACTTAAAATAAGACTGACCAATGACTACCCCCTGCTGGTCCCTCAGCATCACCCAACAGCCATGGCATCTCCACAGAAACACATGCACACACACACACGCGTGCGCGCACACACACACACACACACACACGCGTGCACACACACACACACACACACACTCACGCAAACCCTGAGGTTGCTACCTTGTCTTGTCTTCAGAACTGGTACCTGACTCTTAAGCCTGAGAGGCCAACTCAGCTCCCATTTATATGACAAATGGCTGAATCGACCTGGGACTACAATTGACTCACAGTGACAAGCTCTTACATATCTTTTCCACTGCAGGTGTCCAACCTGTAGCTCAGAAGAGCTATGAATCTGGCTCAGCATAAAATCAAAAATGTTACTTAAAACATTAAAAACTTTTGCAATTGTTCGGGTGACTCAGTTGCACGGTTCTTGGGCATGTGCTTTCTCGATGACACCATGCTGCGCCTGTCTACATTAGACTTTAGAGAGTACTTTCTCATACCCCAAATTCCTAAGAGAAGGTAGCTTCTAGCCTGTTTTTAATGTTCTCTATACCCTGACTCACACATTTTGTGGACTGAGATACAAAATGGAGGCATTATTGAAGCACTTCCCTGTGGGAAATACGATCCATTGTGCAATTTCTATATCAGAATTTGCTGACCATGGTGTTATGCCCAATCATTTTATTATGTTCCCCATGAATAATTGTATATAAAACCAGCATTAGCAATACTGCAACAGTGATGCCTGCAAGGTCCTCATGAACTCATAGAAAATAAGATTCAGTATGTCGGCTCGGAGAATTATCCAAAGAGACTAAATTATTGCCTCTAAAAATCACTGAGTGGCTACAGCTAAGTTTAAAGCGCTTCTATGATCCCGAACTTGAGGTGACATTATATGAGTACATTCAGTGCACCCGGTAAGCAAAGAGGTTCAGTTCCTCAGGAGAGCACTGATATTGCTCCTGAGCTACAGGGCCATTCATAATTAGCCATTTTGCTTTCTTCATGGGTAATCTGGTGTGCTACTGTGCATTTTTGATGTAGCACAAATCCAAGGAATACTATCCGAAAAGTTAGACTTCTTATCTCAATGGACTGCTTACCAAACAGCTAAAGCAGCACAAACTAGCATGCTTCCTCAAGGACCAACCTGTCCAGCTCTTCTCCTCTGCTAATCAAGAACATGCCAGGGCCCAGCCTACCTTGGTGACAGACAGCTCCTTAGACTTGGACTCAAACAGGTGCTCTAGTCTGGAAGTGTCCACCTTGATGGGTTCCAGTTTTGACCACAGGAATTCCCTGCATCGGCGATTGTTCTTATTCGGCCACTCAAAGGGCCGGACTTCATTCCAGAATAGCCGGATAGTCTTCTTTTTCTTGGTGAATGCTGGCTGACCCCTGGGTACCTGGGACCACCCTAAGCCCTGAGGAGTGCTGAACACAGGAGAAGCCAATAAATTACCGGGGACTGGTGGGGGAGGCACAGTGTCCAACAGCGGTGGAGGGGGTGGGGGTGGCAAACCCAGAAAGGTGGGAGGGGGTGGAGGGGGTGGCCCTGGGGCTTCACGGGGGCCAAGGTCCACATCTAGAACATCGATGTCGTCTTCCTCCCCCAGATCAGTGAAATCCATGTCTTGGATCCTGAGCTCCCTCGGATTGGCCATCAGCTGGTCCCAGATGTAGTCAGACTCAGTCTTCAGCTGCGTAGGGGTCGTGTCTGGGACCTTGTCCTGAGACTCTGCCTCGGGAGACGGGGACCCTCTCCCCAGGTCCCCACTGTTGAATTTCTCAGCAAAGGCCTTTACACTGCCCCGGTTGTCCAAGCAGCCAATGTCCACTCTCTTGATGCTCTCCTCTGGGGCCTGAGAGTTGGCCTGCAGAGTGGATATCCTGGTGGCGAGACTGGCCACTGCCTCCACCTCCTGCACAGGCCTCCCCGGTTCGCCGTCACCCTTCTCCTCATCGTCTGTGGACTTTCGGTTATGGGCATACAGCATGTCCAGCATGAACCTTTTGCTGGTAAGGATGTCGCCACACTGTCCATTCACACCCACATCCTGAAGGCTGGTGGACCACAGACCTGAAAGGACATGGGAAGGAAGAGATAAGAAAAAAAGGGCCTCCATTCCACAAGAAAACCAGTTATGCATGAAAACAGGTGGACACACAGGAGCAACTCTGAAGAAAACGCAAGAAAAACAAGGTAATCAAAGCAGATGTTCACAGCCGAGGACTCACTCCAGGTCTCCAGACTCTTCCAAACGCATACACTCCTGGTTTCTGCCTGCACTATGTAACTTCCTCCCTTTCTTCTGCTGTGGCAGGGGGGCAGAATCTACCTCCACCATAGCTAAGGGATGTCCGTCCTATCTAGACGAGGGAAGGCAGGAAGTACCCGCCTGGTCCAAGGCAACTAAGCTCTAGAAGGACATCTCTTCCCTGGCTCTACACAAGGCCATCAAGTTCACAGTCTCATCTCCAGAGGAGATGCTACTTCCTCCAAAATGCTTCCCCACGGCCCCTTTTCCTTCACTTGCCTGTACAGCTCATCGTCTGAGTTGTCTTGCTTCTATAGTTTACCAGTTTAACAGATGAGGTCCGAAGGGGTCTGCCATTCAACCTCCAGCCTCCTACCTGCACGTGAACTCAGTCACAGCCTTTCTCTTGTGACAGTCCACAACTGTCCCTTAGTAGGACTAGCCACTCTACGTGTGTATTAGGACAGCACTGGGGTAATTCTCTGCCCTGCTTCTTCCATAACCCTCTCATCAGTGTTTCCTGCCCCTCCCACTAGGTCCTGTCAGCCCCTCCCACTAGGTCCTTTCTGCCCCTCCCACTAGGTCCTATCTGCCCCTCCCAGGAAGTCCTTCCTTTCTGCCCCTCCCACTAGCTGGTCTTTCCTGCTCCTCCCACTAGGTGGTCTTTTCAGCCCCTCCCACTAGGTCCTTTCCGCCCCTCCCATCCCGTAGAATTTTCCTTTGGCATTGATATTAATCATGTATTTTCCCATCTTACAACCTCTCTTGACTCCTCTTACATCTCCACCACACTCCCAACTTTTGATCCGTTCCTTTAAGATAATGTTGCTTCTAAACACTGTTTTGCTCACTGCTCCATCTGCTTTGTGATCCTTCCCAGGCAGTGCATCCAGGCATCCTGCTGATAAACCTTCCTGCCACAGCCAGAAGCTAGCCTTGCTCCCCAGTGCCCCTCTCTTGCTCAATCCCAGCTGAAGCCAGCATGGCTCTCCTTGCAAACAAGGACACTGCTTTGATAGCAGATAAGCCGGTCTTTCCCAAGAGATGGTCACATTCTTTCTCCATTGTTTGGGAAATGCTGGCTTCTCTTATTATGACAACAGGGTGGTTAGTTTTTAAAAAGTTGGTCTTCTTGCTTATTTCTTTACTCATTTAAGTCTTGTGTATATTTGGAGTGTATGGGGGGTATATGTGTGTCTTTCTTGTCCGGCTTCTTTTGGGGGGGAGGTGAGTCTTTTGTTTGCCTGTTTCTTTTTTTAAAGAGAAAGAGAAAGAAAGAGCAGGGAGTTGGTTGATTGAGGGGGTGGAGAGATCTGGGAGGAGTTGGGAGAGAGAAAAGCATGATCAGAGTATATTGTATACAAAATTTGCAATAAAAATGGTTTTGTATAGGATGCATACAATAGGTGAGTTTCTAAAAATCCACTGCTAATCTTTTAATGTAAACTAATGACTGAAATGTTAGGACTTAAATGTGTTGCTTTGTTTATTTATTTCTTTTGTTTTTCTTCCTTTGGTTTCCAGTCGGTTGCTTGAACATTGTTTTTTTTAGTTCACCCTGTTTTAAATAGTGTTTTAAAGTAATGACTCTGCATATTATTTTTAGTGGTTGTCCCCTAAATTATTCCAATCTACTAGTACTAGGTTAACATAAGTTACTCCATCCACCTTCTGTCAGATAGCATTGAGACTTTCATTTCAACCCCCAAGCTTCTTCTCAGTAACCTCTGGGAAGATTGTGTTCTGAGCACACAGCTAGGAAATAAGGGTTCACAGTGAGCAGGACAGATATCCCCAGCTCTCATCCAGCTGATCATCAAGTATCATATAGCAAAATATGATAAATATGTTCAGAGCTGAACACACAAAACAAGAAGAAAGGTGCCTGAAATGAGTTGGATCTCTTCCAAGCTTTACTTTGGGTGACTACAAATTCACTTCTTAGTAACAGATACAATGGTGCTAAAAATAGGATTTGGGGCATTTTAAACTGTCTCTAATTTTAATTGTCTTGGTGACTTTGAGGAACAGCAAAAGCTGTCATGACAGAGTGGCCTTGACTCGGCTGCTAAGGAGACTGTGAACACTGTGGAATTTCAGGAACAGTAAATTTCCACAGATCTTCCCAACCCTGGAGGGATGCAGAGGAGTCTCCAGGAACTCCAGTTTCTGCATCTATACACTTGGATCTTACTTGCTCTTTGTGCAAAATTAATAGTCGGTCCCTGGGAGCTCAGAGGTTCCATTTTTGCAGTTTTCCTTTTTTGGAAGAATGTTACATGCTCAGATCCAAGAAAGTTCTGTTCCCTGTTTTAGTTTTCCTAATCCAACTTGTTGATGTGTTTTAGGCTGCTGAGCCCAACTATGATGAATAACTCATAACGCTACTTATAATACATGAAAATCGGTTAGTACTAAAGCGACCCAGAACTTATCTTACCTCCTGACACTGTGATTGTAATTCTGTTAAACTTGAGTAGCACATCTAGTGTTTAGAAATAACTATAATACTATTTTGAGGAAACTAAATAGTACTTCTCAGCATATATGTATTCAAATAAACAAGCTCTTTAGTGCAATACGTTCTAAGATATACACTAATAGTCTTTGAGTCTTTGTTACATCATAGTGATAAATCATTTGTAAAGTCGAATTCAGTAGCATGTTCTAACTGGGAAAAACATAGGCAGTCACTATTTTGACTAGGTCATTGATGGATCTGTTGGGAAAGAGAACAGTTTCATTCATTCACTTAATCTTCTGGGCTTCAGAGACTATAGTATCAATTCCTGGCTCATGGCACGGAATGGCAAGGGGAACCTTGGGATTTGAGTGTGGGCTCTGATGTGTGGTTAAAAGAAAGTCAGAGCATAGTCCATGCTTCACTAGTAAGGGATGCTATACTTCACCACAAGTCATGGATGAGAAAACCAAACCCAGTGCTGTCACTGGTAGTACGAATTACCCTCAGAACCAAGTTCTAAAGACCCAGTGAGGTCCTTTGCGGCCAGATACACAATCTAGCTTTCTTCTTGGTCCCTGACTGTAAAGATCTCAGTCATAAGCGAAAGGAATGGATTTCGGAGGTAACACCAAAAAGACAGAGTAATATAAGGAAAACACATAGGTTACATTAAAGAGTGGGTCTAAGTACAATGTGTAACACTACACCTAAAGCCTGTATGTGCTGGTCCAGTTTGTCAAATTCTCCTCCATGCACTGTTAAGCACGCTGTTTGACAAGTACTCAATTTCTTTGCTGACTCTATTTTGGTGGCAATTTTATACACTTCCCTCCAACAAGTCTTCTAAGGGAACAGACAACATGACAACAAACCAATCGGGAACTGGAAAGGGCCACACTTGGTATCATCGGCCTTGAGACAGATCAAAGGAAACTAGTGGTTTCTTTTCCACATCTCGGCACAGTTCTGACGTGTGGATCCCCTTCAGCACTTGTGGGAGTGAGAGATCCCACAGCACGGGAGGAGGTGGCAGAGCCAGAACTCTGACTCGCTGTCACTGTGAGACAGGCGGCAGGTGAGGGGGGAGTGAGCCTTTCCCACCGGTCACCTTGGAGGGTAGCCTGTGGCCAGGCTATTGTCCAGCAGGACACCAGCACGTGGAGAAGGGGTTTCATTTACCTGTCGTCCTGTCCTCAGACAGCTTGCCTTCCTTCTCTTCCCTCTCCAAGGTGCTACTGGAGGACGAGATGCTGGAGGCCGAGCAGTTGTCCCTCTCGTTCACCTCCTCATTTTGCCTCTCTTTTTCACTCAGCGAGGCTCTCTCTTCAGGCTCCAGCTCCAGTGCTGGCTCTTCTTGGCTCTCTGCACCCTGGTGGGCAGAGGTTATGTCCCGGCTGGCTTCATCAGCACCCTGCCCAGCTTCTGCCTCCAGTTCAGGCTCGTGGTCCTTATCACTCACTGTTGAAGACAAGTGAGATTATATCAACAACAGATTCCTTTGGGGCGCAGGAATCACACAAGGATTGGGTTCGATTCCACTGGGCAAGGTCTGAGAGTAGCCCCAAGACTCCTGCTTGCGGTTACTGAGCTCATGTCTGCTTCTGTGACCAGGACTGCGCAGGTGGCATGCGAGTCCACTCAGTGAACTTTAAAATGTGGAGGAGTCAGGCAAGCCAGCTCCAGCGAGGGGAGCCTCTGAAATTGGAGATGCCCAAATAGCAGCACAAAAGTACCAGCAGGCTTAGAAACCTGAGGACCCCACATGTACCACCGGCATTCCAGATGAAACGGGCCATGTGGTAGGAATACAGGTGGCTTCTGTAAGCTGACAGGACACCCTGGCTGGCAGCCAACAATGAACAGGGACCTGGTCTACAAAGTCACACTGAGCACGCCTGGAAGATGTCTTCCCAGGTCTCCTGGAGCTCAAGGCCCAGCTGACCACACGACCCCAGCTGAGCCGTATTGGGAAACTACAAAACAATATGCAGGTACCATTTTCAATCAAACACAGAATGGAATGCACGGTCTTTGGGAGGGAAACAGCAAAAGCCACACTAAATCAAGCTGACCAGCAAGCTGCAGCCCAAAGCTTTTTGACATTTAGGTGTAGGGGCATTGCATTTGAATTTTAATAAATAAAACTTGCCTGAGATTCAGAAAAGTCAAACAGTCACACTGGCCAGCCTTACAGACCAAGCCATAATAACACACACCTTTAATCACCGTAGCCATTCTAGTTTGCCATAAAAACTGGGCGGTGCATGACTTTAATCCCAGAACTAAAGAGGATTATAAAACGGGAGGAGATAACTCTCAGTACAGTCTTAGTCTGAGATTCTTGGAGACAGGATCACCGTTTCAGATTGGGGTAGGTAAGAGCCAGTAAGTGGCTCTTTTGCTTTTCAGACCTTCAGGTTAGTTTTATTTATTAAAATACAGGTAAAATGGCACTACATCTAAGGGTTAGCCCAGCAAGGCCAATCCCCCTTTGCTTACACACTGCTTACCCATGGTGTAAAGTTAGCCCTCAAATGCAAAAACTGCTTCACGGACTCATTTGGTGTCTCACCCTTGAGAAGCCCAGGCCTGCGCTCTTGTCTACACAAATGTTCTTTTCATAGGTATCTTTCTTCTCCCTATGCTTAAATATATTTCCCCTTTCTTAATAAACTCCAACTTTGCTTATAAAAATACTTTTGAAGTAAGTATTGGGCTGGAAAGATAGCTTGATAAATAGGAGCACTTGTTGCTTTTGTAGAGGACCTGGTTCAAAATCCAGCACCTGCATGGTGGCTCACGCCATCTGAAAACCCAGTTTCAGGAGATTTAAGAGGCATGCATGCAGTGCACAAACATACATGCAGGCTAAATATCCATACATATAAAATAAAATAAATTAACTTATTTTTAAGAAAAGCACCGGGTATGGTGGCTTATGTAATCCTGGTACCACTGAGAATCTGTGGCTAGCAAGGGCTACACAGTGAGTTCCACACCAGCATGGGCTACACAGCGAGACTCTGAAAACACAACAAAAACTGCAATAAAAGGACCACTCATGGGCAGAGGCCACATAAACCTGTGAAGACTAGAAACGTGGTGCCAGTGCCAACGAAAAATGCCCGTTTCCAGCCACATGCTGCTCCAGGGTGCAGGGAAATGGCTGTCTGCCTCACACCTGGTTTTGCTGAGCAAAGCTCTCAGCTCTGAGCTTTGGACAAGTAACAAAATGACTGAGAATACAAAAACCTCCAGGCAAACGCCATATAGATAGGCCAGATGAGGTCGGGTCCCTCCTGACAGCAACCCCCTGCATGAGGCTATAGTGCTAAAACTGCCAGTGTCTAGGGACACATGCACAGACAAACAGACACACAGACACACAGAGACATACACATACACCACACCACTCAAGTTGATGAAGACCTTCAGGCAAGACTGAAAGAAACCTCTCCCTCCCTCTCCCTTCTCCCACCCCCTCTTTGGAACATACTGCTGCCTTCAGGGTGGGGGAGAGGTAGCCACAGAGTACTTAGGGTTGGCCTCTCAGCCTCTGGGTGAGCCAAGCTCTGCCTTTACCACAGGAGGAAAAACGGCCTTCACTGGGCAGAGACCCAACCATCGTCAGCTTCTTAGCAGGAAGTCACTGTGCCAGGAGTCACTGGGGACAGCACCCCATCCCTGTCTGGTACCTGTGTTATGCTGGGATGGATCAAGGAGATGGGTAGGGGCAGGAAGGATGAGAAGGGCAGAGGAAGGGCAAGGGAAGAATTGTGGCCTTTTCTTACACTCTGGACACTTCCCAGCCACCAGAGAAACACCCTGTGTGGACCCCAGGGTCCTGTGTGGACCCCACAGTGGCCTTCAGGCATGAATTTGTGGTGGGATAGTTGTGTTTCTTCCCCCTGCTTGATGGATGACCTGCTATATGTTTATCCCTGGGGTCTCTCACTTAGCACAGGAGCCTGCTTTAGAGCCCAGAGGCTGTCCCAGACAGCCAACTTTCCAAACAAAGATGTCAGGGCCGATAGCAGAAGGAAGCCAAAAGGCACAGCCCTTCGAGCTCACACACCTGAGAACAGGCATGCCTTGCACTGTCCCATAAAGGCAAAGCCCAGGACATATCCTGCGAAAGACTCAGTATGGCCTCCCGAGAAGCCCGTTTTGGGGTGGAAGGATCTCGATGCTAATTCCTTTTTCATTTGGTGATCCAGTCTTTAGCAGAGAGAGACAAACCTCTGTGAGCTTTACACGCCAGGCCAAAGGGGAGCATGAACAATGGTGGTGTCATGATGGGGCTGACAGAAAGCATATGTGGACATGCACACGCACTTCAGAATACCCACATCAAATGAAAATGTGTCTGCGACAGCCTAGCATGTGGCCTGCACTTGGGCATTCATGGTGAAGCATGTGGGGGACCTGGACAAGGGTGTCTTCCAGTGACTCTGCCCCTGGCAGGGTGAACTAGAACAGCTCCCCAGCCCCTGGAGACCCCGCAAAGGAGAGGGAATATGCATGGCTGCTGCTGCCTGACTGTAGCTGGCATGGACCACCTGTGCCATCTCATCCCGCTTAACGCACAGAACTCAGACAGCAACTCAGGCCCTGGTTGGCCAAGGGCTGTCTGAACAGATGTGGTAACAGATGTGCTAGGTCTGGATGAGCCACGCACTCCTGGGAAGAAACAACATAATGCCACCCCAGCATGCCAGAACCTAACTGCACGGAGGCTGGGCCGTTGATCTGTGATTCCAAACATTGGGGGGATTTCTTCTCATGAGTTGTAGGAAGGCCATCATCTTCAAAGTCACCTCCTGCCTAGAACACGTGCCTCAGTGTCCATAGGGTCTGGCTAGAAAGCTGCGGCATGTGGTGCTGTCCTGACTAATTTACGAGCTAATTAAGTACTGCTCATACTCGTCCACATGAAACAAAACAAGCAACGAATTAAGACTCAAGTCAGCAAACAAGAATGGAGGTTTGTTCCTAGGAGCATGCAATGAGCCGCCAGTGATGTTCAATCCCGTCGCCCCTCTGCCTTCAAAAGTTTACCACGCAGTGACGACACTGGCTAGAGAGCCTTGTTTGGAGAAGTCAGGCTCGTGTGTGTGTGTGTGTGTGTGTGTGTGTGTGTGTGTGTGTGTGTGTGTGTGTAGGAGGTCACTGGGCAAGATGACAGGCAGACCGGGAGGGAGCAGCAGGTCATGGTAGACCCCCTTCTCTAGCCATCTTAAACCGAGCCACATCTAGGGCAAACGTTCTTTAAGGACCACATCTTCTCTTCTTTCATCTGAGAAGCCCTATCTGGTGCAGGAACCAGCATTCCCTCACAAAGTTCCTGTCACTCCTGGTCAAGTACCTACGATGACCCCGAGACACAACACTAAATCCCACCGTATTCTCTGTCCTCTTTTTCACTCTCTTTAATCAGGGCTTCTCTTAGCAATGCCTCTCTTCATACACACAGCCATTGTTTTGGGGTTACTCTTCCTCTGAAGGGCCTCTTGCCTTGTGGATAAATAGGAGAAGTATCCTCTATCCCAGAGGCTTCAGGACATAGAGGAGGCATGGAGTCTGTAGTCTGCAGGAAACAAAGGTTTTCATCAATGCCTTGGATGAAAACAAGTGTTTCTGCCTCTGGGCTACCCCAAGTTCATGTAGTTAACAAGCATTTCTCCAGTTCAACAGTAGTGTCAGTGGTGACATGGACAGTGATGCCCAATCAGCTGCACTGTGACACCAATGATAACTGCACAGGGTGAGAGAGAAGAGATCCTAAAGTTTTGCACGGCAAGGCACAAAAGTCCTATTGCCCCCTGGGAATGGCATGATGCCAGCCATTTAGTTCCTACTACACAATATAAAACTTCTACCATCATGATGCATGTTTCAGTATCAAGAGCACCATGCCCTGGGAAGTTGATGCCCCAGGAAAGGGTAGCAAGGCACTTTCATGAAGTCCAGAAGGGATCTATAAGTCCCCGTTCCAAAAAGACATTTTAGCAGTCTCGGAGGATGAGAAGTTAAAGAGGCAAACACTGTGGTGAGAAGGGAGAAGAGCACACACAGAAGCCTGGAGCGCTTGCTATGTGGGAGCTGCTCAGCTGGCTCAGCTCAGTCAGAAGGACTTGGCCAGCTATCTAGGGCTAGGACTACTGGCCTTATGTGCTTTGAAAAGCACCTGAGAGCCTGCCTGAGGGGCAGTGACGGCTGCTTTAGGTAGAGAGCAAGCATGTGTTGTGCTGTCTACAAGCTCCCCGTCTATGCCTCTGTCAGGTCGAGCGTGCTTCCTGTGGGAACAGCTAGGCTTAGACATAAGGGTGAAGCTCCAATCAAAATGGACTAGAGTCAGGTAGCAACCCTGCAAATGATGAGACTGGAAATGAGGACTAGAGAGAAGCAAATGCCAGTCAAGGAACCTCCACGGGGGAAGACTGCTCATAACCCAGGACTACCCGGGGCAGGTGAGAGATGGAAGTCCTCCATGGGGGAAGACTGCTCATAACCCAGGACTACCTGGGACAGGTGAGAGATGGGCCCTGGACATTGGGATGGTTTCCTCCCAGGTATCAGCTAGAGGAAGGGCTATGCTGAGTTCGAGGGAGCAGGCACTGTCAGCACCCTCTGGGCCACACTTACTGAGTATTTTGTATAAAATGTTTGCTGAGGTCTTCCTGATCTCTCCACAGGGAAAGCTCTGTGATAATCCTCAGAAGGTCAAGGCAAGGGGCTAGGGATGTGCACTTCAGTTGGTAGAGTATTTGCCTAGAATGCACAAAGGCATGGGTTCCATCCTTGGTTCCACATTAAAACTTGATGTCATGATGCATACCTATAATCCTAACAATCAAGAGGTAGAGGCCGCGAGGGGACAGAGAGGTAAGAAATTAGAAGTGATCCTGAATTACGTAGTGAGTCAGAGGCTAGCCTGGACTACATAAGAAAGACCCTGTTGAAAAGGGGGTGCCTCTGGTGGCTGGCTCAGACAGTAAAGTGCTTGCTGCATGAACATGAGGATCTGAGTTGATATCCTCAGCACCCACACAGAAAGGCAGGCATAGCACCGAACATCTGTAAACCAGCTGTGGGAAGACAGAGACAGGTAGATTTCAATAGCCATCTGCCTAACCAGTCTAGCTCAATCAGTGAGCTCCAGGTTCCAGGAGAGGGTCTGTCTCAAAAAGTAAGGTAGAAATAACTGAGGAAGAAACTTAACACCTACACATACACATGCCACACATAGATACACACACACCCCTGCACACACACACCTGCACACACGCACATGCCACACACACACACACCCCTGCACACATGCACATGCCACACACACATACATGCACACATGCACATGCCACACACACAGATACACACACCTGCACACACACACCTGCACACATGCACATGTCACACATACACACACCCATGCACACGCACACATGCACATACCACACACACACACCCCTGCACACATACACATGCCACACACACACCCCTGCACACATGCACATGCCACACACACACCCCTGCACACATGCACATGCCACGCATACACATACACACACCCCTGCACACACGCACATGCCACACACACACCCTTGCACACACACACCTGCACACATGCACATGCCACACATACATGGCCAGAACATTACAGTGAGACATTATGCCAAGGTGGCTGAACAGAAGGGGCAGGGTGAGGTATGGTACCTCTTTAGCGTGTGTTCATCAGGATTCCACCCCTCCCCATGGGACCACCATGATGAAGCAGGTACCTGGGGTAGGGACTGCCAGAATGCCATGCACTTGTCTTCACATCCTAGCTAGAAAGGAGACGTGCAGCTCTGCTTGTGTCTCAAGGGCTGGCAGCGGGAGGGAACTGCAAGCAGTGCTAGCGGCCTCACTTTCTCCAGCAGGGGCCACTAGGCAGGAGTGGGAGGAGAGCATTGCAGGGAGGGGCGGGTGACATCCAAGGGGCCCAGAGCTGAATGTGTGCCTCTGGACTGCAGCCTGGGGAGAGCAAACGGCCACAGCCCAGCATCGCCAGGATGCACTTAGGAACACCTCGAAAAATGTGCTTGGCCAGAAGCACGCCGACCTGATTCTGAGGGTGGAAACCAGACTTCAAGGTTGGGGAGAAGGGTAAGAGAGGAGGGATAATAAACCTTAGCCCAGCGAAAGGATGTGTCCATGTGTCATTTATGCAAAGAGGAAGAAGTAAAGGGACAAGAGGGGTCCTGGACCCGCAAGGCCAATGGGCTGCACTCGAAGGAGTGCTCTTTTTAGTTTAGTGTATTAATTGTGGAACATGTGCCTGCGTGTGTGTAGAGGTCAGAGAACTTCGTGGAGTCAGTGCTCTCCTTCCACCTTTAAACCTGGGTCCTGGGGATCAAACTCAGATCGTCCAGCTTGTTCAGCAAGCTTCTCTATCCACTGAGCCCTGGAACGAACCCTAATCAAACACTACAGGAGCAAGGGAGTTTAGGAATCCACGAGGGGACCCACAGATGTGAGAAGCCAGAGAAGCAAGGGGGTAACTGGCTCCTATTCTGTGGATATAAAAGGCTACGCTGTCATGTACATCAGAGAACTGGACATCAGAAATAGCAGGAAAGACCTGAGCATGGTCACTAGCTCCTCCTGCATTCCAAAGGCAGCCGAGCAGAGTCCTCCCAAAGGCCAATACCACCTCCTCAGCAGCTCTCCAAAACCTCTGCTAGACGTTGGGCCCTACTTGGCCTTCAGTGAAGTGAAGACAGAAGTTATCATGTATTAAGTATCTTTTCCAACCGCAGGTTGTGTTAGGAAGCATATTAAAATGTTACCCTTTTTAGTTTCCTCGTCTACACTGTAGAGACCCTTGTTCCCATGTAAGAAGTGAGGAAGCAGCTTCAGAGGGGGCAATCTACTTGCCACAGCACGGATGAAAACAGGACATTCACCATTGCCAGACTGTCCCCCGTACCTGCTGCAGCCAGCAAGACAGGAGAGACTGGTATGTCTATACCAGAGCACCATGGACCAGGAGCTGTTCAGTCCTATGGCTTCTTCCCTTGCTTACGACTCTCTCTGAATGCTGATCACTCACCACAGACCCTCAAGCCTAGCAGTGAGACCATTTCCTCCTTTCCTTAGCTGCTTCCTTAGGGTGCTTGAGCACCTCTGATGGCCTCTTGACTTCCCTACACGTCTGCAAGCAGCCTTTCACTAAACATCTCGAGTCTAGAGCACCTGTCTTCCCACAGACTCTCACGGTCAAGCAGAGTACATGGATACTTCTGGGACTCTAACTAGATAGACCTGCCTGAATGTCCTGTTAATAACAGGTTCTGCAGTGTAGAAGGTGATTGAGCCACAAAGGAGGAATATGTAATAGTCCTGAAAACACCCAGAAACATAGTCGTGCTAATAATGGCTGCTTTCTTCAATGTCCTCAAGAGTGGAGCCCAATGTTCACTTACAACATCTAGATTCAATCAATCTCTGGGTGGCTTTAATCAGTTTTAGTCTGTGGTAGTGTCCCAATGGCTCTGCCAGTGCTTGGCTTTCAGGCAAGTCTTATGAAACCACAGACTGGGCCAGGCTGTTCTGTAATAGCTGCTCAAACAGTGCACGTTCCAGGGACCTCCCCAGTTTAGAGCTAATAACCAACACCATCGACTTGAGACTCGAGGTTTAATGCATAAATCTGAGAATGGTCCCAGGAGGAAAGACTCACAGCTCTGAAAATTCTTCAGACTTTGCTTTGTTGTTGGGCCAACGCTTGCTGCGCTGGTCGCTAAGATTTATCTAAAGCAGGCGTTCTCATCCCTAATACTGTGGGCATTTAGGGCCAAACAAGTCCTTGTCATGGAAAGCAGTCCTGTGTGTTATAGGATTTGTAGCCCTCTGGTTTCTGCTCACTAGGAACCCTTAACATTACACCCACAACCTTCCCATTACTGTGACAAAGATGTCCCCAGACACTGTCAAATGTTCCCCCAAGTGTAAAATCACCCCCAAACAGAATCTCTGCTCACAGGAATACTTTCATTAGCAGAGTACAAACTGAATTATGCAAGTTTCACAAAAGTAGCATGTTGTGTTGCCAGGGATAGAGCAGCTCAGCAGTTAAGAGCACTGAGCGCTCTCTTAGGACCAGGGTTTTGTTCCCAGCACCCACATGGTAGTTCACAAACGTCTGTAACTCTAGTTCCAGGGGACCCATGGACACTGCACGCATGCCGTGCATATCAACTAATGTAAGTACACACAGAAACACATAAATATTTTCAATGTAACATGTTTTCACCAGCAAAAAAGTAATTTTACTGTTAATTTATAGGTCTTCGAAACTAAGGTCTCAGCCTTGCTTCAAAATTTAGAGCTAGATGTTCATAGAAGTTTATATCTAAGATACACTAAGGTACCTTTAGAAAGCGCCACTTTACAGACCCATAGCTGAACTCCACAGTCCCAACCACCAAGACTTTTCTCATTTAGCAATGTGGAACTCAATATGAAGTTTCAGGCTTGTACTCATAGGCTGCGCCATCACCAAATCCAAATGCTGACACTCTCAAATCACATCCAATTTTACATATTAATCTTAATCCAAAGAGCACATGGGAATAAGGACGAGGTCAAGAAATGACAATGATGGTCATCAGAGCAGACAGATCTAGGACCTTGATGCCTGGTGTATTCAACTGCTCTGTGCGCTTGGGCTCGAAGTTAGGCAAGATCACAAGTGCTACAGGGATGGTGGTTTCTAGGCTGGACATGCAGCGGGGTGGTAGAGTACCTGCCTGCCTTGTGCGAGGTCTAGGTTCAAAATAAACAACAGCACATTCTTGCGCTCTCTCTCTCTCTCTCTCTCTCTCTCTCTCTCTCTCTCTCTCTCTCTCTCTCACACACACACACACACACACACACACATGCGTGCATATGCACACACACATTCACACAGCTGCAGAGATAGTTTAGTCTCTAAAGTACCTGTCATTTAGTCAATCATGAGGATCTGAATTCAGTACACAGAACTTACAGAGAAGCTGGGCTTGTCAGTACACGCTTGTAACCTAGCACTAGGAAGACGGAGACAGGCAGATCTCTGGGGATCTCTGGCCTGCCAGTCTAGCCTAATCTTTAACCATTAGGCCAAGGGAATCCTAGCTTAGCAAATGGGAGGATGGCAAACTGCAGAATGATGACTCATGTTGACATCTGACCTCCACATGCATGCATAAACACACACACCTGTACACACAATAAATGTTTTTATACACTATGTAACCTATCTTATATTGAAATATATATATGTATACACACATACACACACAATTTCTGTTCCTCTCTTCCTTCTAGGTAGCACTTCTGACTTGAATTCAACACTGTAGTATCACAAAATAAAACATCCAGTTTCTGGTTCAGTTATTGTGCACCTGATAAAATACTGTAAATATTCTATTTCATACGATAAACAGAAAGTGGGATGCTGTCCCAGGTTCGTACACTGTTTTCTGACATAGTTCTGATTTTGGGATCAGGTGATGGGACCATAAACACTAGGTTACAAAGACTTCTGAACTGTGTGAAAGTCTTTCCTAAAGTCAGACACACACTGGTGCTGTTCTGGTTCCAACATGTGGAATGGGAGAGGCCCTACTTCTCACTCATCCTCAGATCAGCCTTTTGTTGAGAGTGGAGACACTCCAAAATGGAGGCGCTTTCCAGTAGCCTCTCTGGCCCGAGTCAGCCCTCAAAGAGAAGCACCAAGGAGCAACACAGCTCAGAGAAACATGGGATGATGAGGAACAGCGAGGCAAGGGGAGGACCGGAATGCAAGCAGCACATTTCTTGTGCATATTATCTTGAAGATGTAAAGGGCTTCAAAGAGATTGCATCAAAAAAGCTACTAGAACCTTCTAATCAGTGGATCTATCAAACTGAGGCAGCTTTCTCAGAGAAGCTCCAACCTGGAAAGTCATAAAAGAAGCCTATGTGTCTCAAACACACAAAATGTATTTGCAGGATCCCCAAGTCCAGGGGTAGTCTTACAGAATCAGGATTTTAGGGCCTGTAAAGACAGCATGTGCTTCTCAGCTACACTGCAGCTTTTAGATCACTGTGTATATGGGCAGGGAGAGGCGCCCAAGGAAAATAGAAGTTGTGGACACAACATGTGGTTACTAGGGTCCTGAGCCAGAGATAGATGCCAGCAAGGAACTCAGACTGTCATTGATTGTTGCTTCCAAGGTTTTGGTCATTGGACTGTGACCTACCCTGCTGAAAAAGGTACTGAGTCATGTGGCTAACATAGATAAGAATAATGGGTTAATATAAATTATAAGAGCTAATACAAAGCCTGAGCTAATGGGCCAATCAGTTTATATCTAATGTAGACTCTCTGTGTGATTTTCTTTGGGGCTTACCAGCTGTGGGAACTGGGCAGGACATAAACCCCAACACGCTGCACTTGAAGAAGACTCAGGTTCAACTGTCAGTACCCACTTGGTGCTTCACAACTGTCTTTAGCTCCAGTCCAGATAATCCACTACCCTCTTATGACCACAGTATGTACATGGTGTACATGCACACATTCATACAAAACACTCACAACACATAAAATAAAAATAAATAAACCTTAAAAAGAAAAACACAGCACAAGAAAAACATTGCGGGCAACTATCAATCTCTCCAACTTGGAACAGTTTGGCCTTTTCCAGTGAACTGCTGGTGGGCACAATGACTTTCACTGAGGATGCACAAGAGAGGAAACAGCAGCCTGCCCTCGGGTGGTGCTCCTGAAGGATTTGGTCAAAGGGACTGAATGGCATCAAGTGGCTTCAGGCAGGTGAGGAATGAGGAGGAGTATAGCTCCGAGGCCCAAAGCCACAGGAATCGAGTTTCTAGCCAATTAATAAAACACTGGACTAAAGGTACCCAAAAGTTTCACGCTCACAGACCGGCAAGTATGAGGCTGATGACTGACAGTGTTCACAGCTGCTAGGCCAGGTGGGAACAGGGCACCAGATGTTTCTACCTCATGCCACAGGGATTAGGTCAACGAAGACAGTACCTGTAACCTGAAGGAGACTCTAACAGCACACAACAAAGCCGACCAGAACACCCAGTCAGCACTACCCATGAGTATTACTGTCAAGACGATGGGTGGAGGCCTCTGAGAGAAACGATCATTCATTTAAATGGCCTGGATATTCTATGACAGAACTGCATGTCTAGTCTTTATTTCCAGGTGCCAGGAAGTATACGCTGGAGAACCGTCTTACTTTAAATTCCTGGATCTGAGAGAGACGTAGCAGTAAGCCACCGTCAATTGTTCCTGCAAATGCTTCCAGGTGCATATGTGATTGGATTAGCCTCATATCCCCAGTATCAATGGGTCCTTTGGTAATACCTTAAGGTCCAATTAAAGACAGCAAAAGAAACTCTGCTAGTGAATATATTTTTCTTGACTTAAATTTTATGTACTAGGCCCAAATTTTCGGATGCACCTCTAAAGTGCTTTCTCAGTATGCGCATACGGGGAACAACACAGACAACCTGGCCTGTGTATGTTCCCCAGTAAGGCGTATGGATAAGAGTTGTATTAGGCAGTTTGGATGCTCACCTTACTAAACCTGGATGGAGGTGGGCGGTCTTTGGACTTCCCACAGGTCAGGGAACCCTGATTGCTCTTCGAGCTGATGAGGGAGAGGGACTTGATCGGGGGAGGGGGAGAGAAATGGGAGGCGGTGGCAGGGAAGAGGCAGAAATCCTTAATAAATTAATAAATTTAAAAAAAAAGAACGAAAAAAAAGAGTTGTATTTCTAAACTCTCAACAGTAGCTTTCCTCCATTGAGAAAGTAACTCCTCTCCATCTGGCCTCAGGAGGGTCCCGTGTGTTTGAGGAAAGGATTGTGGTGGGAGCGTAGTTCCCATTCCCCAGAGACATATTAAAGGGGTTATGTCTAGCCAGAACACATTGCTGGGACCAACAAGACAATAGCTGCCTTTCGGGCCGAGAAAAAACTCGGGAAGGTTTTACTTTACTCTCTTTCCATGAGATGAATCCCCTGGCAACGACTCATTTGGTGATCATACTTTGTGTGACAGTTACTTGTCTCATTGCTCTGACAAAATGTCTGACACAGCATCTTATTTTGGCCCACAGTTCGAGAGTGCAGTCCACTGTGTTAGCGAAGCCACGGGGCAGGGGCCTGAGGCAGCTGCCCACACATTGCATCCACAGTCAGATCACAGAGGGAAATGAGCAGGTGGGCCCAGTTTATGTTTCTCTTTTGTTGCGTTCTGGACCACGGGCTGTGGAAGAGTGCCACCCACAGAGACTGGATCTTCCCATAGTAACTAAAATTGGTCTAATTCAGACCCCTCACAGCTATGTGGAGAGGCTTGTCCCACAGAAGATTCTAGATGCCATCAAGTTGACAACTGAGTTTAAGCACCACAATTGACTATACTGACTTCTTCTTACTCAAGAAGGAATTATTCCTTTTAATTCTTCGAAAAATTAAAAACAAATCATATCAAAGAATGTTATCTTAACCGGAACCCTCCACTTTGATCAGTGAGAATAGCCTTGATGCCAGAGTCATCTGTGGGTTTTGGCACAACAGGAAATAAACTTATCATATACTCTGATGCAAGCCCTCGGGTCTCAGTACAATGGCAGCCTACCAAAGCAATGGCTGGCAAGAGATGCTTTGCCATGCTCACTGACCGCTGGGGCTGCCTGCACTACTTACAGCGAGCACAGTGGAAGAAGAGCGCATGCAGATGTCAGCACCTCACTTGGTCTGCTAGCTTGACACAAAAGGAAAAATACCCAGACCATGACAACCAAGACTAGGCAGTTAGGGACACACATCTGCTGTGAGCTGCAAAGGGACCAGATGGGAAAACAATTCCAGGACACACTGTCTTGATGGTGGGGGCCAGTGGCATCGCTTATACGAAAGTTACAGCATACTTAGCTGAGACGGATTTGGAGGGTTCGCTAGAGGGTACATGATGCCAGCAGGTTAGCCTTTGGGTCCTCCCTTCTCAAGTGGGTATTGTGAGGGGAATGAGAAGGAATCCCGATGTTTTCACATCTCTCTTGCTCTGTGTTTCTGAGACAGGGCCTGCCTTATGTAGCCCTCGATCATGGTATATTGCCAAGACTAGTTCTGAACTCTTAATATTTCTGCCTCTACCTTTACTTGTGCTTAGAATTATAGATCTGTGCCACAGAGCCTAGTTCTTATGATTTTAAAAGTCCTCCAGAGTTTGAGTAAATATTTGTAAGCTGGATGTGGCCATTAATGCCACAGATTCTTGAGGTGAACTCGGGAAGGTCAGTAATTCAAAGCCATGATCTGGTACATAGAGAGGCTTGAAGCCTACCGCCAACACACGAGACCCTGTTTCAAAACGCTAAAACCAAACATAGCAAAAAGCAGCCACAAAATGACCGACTGTCTTGAGGCATACGTAGGTTAGGAACAAATATTAGCTTTTCCTTTTCTTATCAATATGACTCTGCAATGCTGGCTTTGTGCAAACACTGGGGAGAGGGTAGGCAAAGGGATGGCAGGCATAAACTACAACCACAACACATGGCATGTGCCACTGTGACTCCTCAAATGCTGGGATGCAGCTCTACCCATGAACCCTTCTCCTAGCCCTGGCATAGCCCATAACAGTCCCATGAATCTTCCCTTGCAGTTATCCTCAGGACACTGCAGATGATGCCATGCTACCCAAACACATGACCAAATATTCAACAGGAGCCTGGGAAGGAAGGGGCAGGGTACGAGAGAACCACGAGATGCACCGTGGTCATATGCTCCAGAAATGACCAAGAACGAGAAAGCTCGCCAACCGTTGGCACATGGGGAACACAACAGTGCCAGGTGTTTGGTGCAGGACAAACATCTGGATGTGTGGTTATATGTGTTATTCTTCCTCCAGATGTTGGACTATTGTAAACATTAGGGGTAAGCAAAAAGTTACTTGGGAAATTTGAAAATGAGACCTGATAGAAGAGGCCAGTGGTCAGAGGCTGTGGGGGGTGTTTTAAAGAACAACAACAAAGCAATAACAAAGCAGAAGGGCTAAACCCTGTCAAAAAAAAAATGTCCCAAATCAGCAGGAACTCCCAGCAGTTCTTGGTCTTCCCCTTAGGGAATTCATTTTAGACCTATTATTCTCGATTTATGGTGTGTAATCGTGTGTAGTGTTTGGGTGTTTGTGTGTAAATAGGTGTGGGGGGGGGCTGCGTGTCTGCTTTGATCATTTTTCCATCTTAATTTCTGAAGCAGGATCTCCCACTAAACATGGGGCCTACCACTTGGCTGGGCTCCCTGACTAGCAGGCTCCAAGGACTCCACTGTCTCTCCCCACTCCCTGCCCCCACGCTGGGAATATGGGTGTGACCACTACATCTGACTTACCTGATCCCAACTCAGGTCCCTTGTATTTGCACAGCAAACACTTTCCTGACAGAGTGGTCGCCCCAGACCCTCATCTCCAACACAAAACTCAACTACACATGAGGACAAGGAAGTCGGAATAGGTGGTGGTCCTGCTCATTCAGACTACAGTTAACGCAGGAGAGCCAGCCACCTGTGTCTTGAAAGACCCACTGGTCTCCCCTAGGGAATTCAAACAATACCACAGAGGTTGTTTTATTGATGTTCAGGTGTGTAAATTCCAGCCTTGTATCGTGTTTCACATTGAAACCGCACCAGTGTGATTTTCAGTCAAACATCCTCTCCGTCTCTACTAATCCTTTCCCTGGAGACAGCAAGGACATTCGCTATTTATCTCTCTGAAAGCTTACTGGAAAAAGTCATGTTTATTAATATGTATGACCAATATAGCAAATATATATGTGTATAAGTCTAATATATGTGCGTGTTTATTTTATTTTCTGTGCTCTTCTGGGAGCTTAAAATATAGTTTTTTTTTCCTTAGATGGGATGGCCTCGGGCATGACTCTAATTAGACCTAATCCTTGAGGAACTGTCTTCTGCAGCAAACACTGAATGGTTAAAAACTCTGAGGACAAACGAGATTTTATAGGTACCGGCAATCCCCTCTCTTTAGGACTGTCCACTATTTCACATTTAGACCAACGTTGTTCTCCACAGCTGGAGGAACATGTTAGAGTGTAAAATCCCCAGATTAAGCACTGAACCACGACTCTGCTAGAGGCAAATTTTTATACTGCCTGTGGAAATGCCAAGCCCAGAGAAGACAATAACCTGAAGGCGGTGTTTGGAAAGCTTACAGTTGCCACAGAACGGCTGCCTTCTCCGACTCAGGTTTGCATTTTCAGACTGAAATTACTCATCTGTGACTGAGCCATCTGCCTGGGACAATCCTCCATGGGGTCAGGAACCAGGAGTAACTAGACATACTGCAAAGTCTGGAGGACGGTAGCCTGCTCCTGCCCAATGGACCCCGAGGCTAGGCGAGCCGGCAGAAAGTTGGATAGACAATCTTTCCGTAGCACCCAGTACTGTTGAGGTCATGGAGTCCTGGAGGAAGCTGCTGCTAGTGATAGCCAACCCTCCCAGAGTCGAAAGCTCGGTGTCTCAGCTGCCTTCAGTTGGCTATGTCTACATCAGGCTGAGCCACAGCACTCGGTGAAGCCCAAAGAGCTGGCGCGGTGCTGTGAATACATTGTGCAAGCGCCTGCATCGGCAGCTGTGCTTTGTATTAACATGAAAGAGAAAGTCCCCCAGTGCAATGCACAGAGCAGGCAGGAAGGCAGCTGTGGTTCAAGGCTGCAGTGAATGATATTGCTAACAAAATTTCTCCAGGGAGAACCTGCCTGTCTACACACAAGTTTGTGGACACATGCACACACACACACGATACATATCAGCAAATTTCATTATTTTTCTTTTTTAGTATTTATCATTTATTATCACTATGTTCTGATTTTTTTGTTTGCTTTCATTTATTTTATCCCCATCAATTTAAAAAGACGATTCTTAGGATAGGAGGATTCCAAAGTTGTCACCTTGCAGTGCAAAGCTACGTACATCTAAATCAAGAAGTACTAAATGCCTGGTATTTAGGATGGTCAATATCAGTCTAATTTTGTATATTTTTTATCTTTTAATGACCACAGGTGGGTGACTTCTATCAATGAGTTTGCTGTCATCTAAGCTGCTCTGGTAATCTCTAGTGCTTGTCAGTAGCAGCACAGGCTGCAGCCACCCTGAAACTCACCTGTCCTGTTATCTTCATGTTAGCTTGCATGCTGGACTCCTGAGGGAGCCTGTTTGATAGTGATGGTCACGTTTCCCACCGCTCTCCCAGCACTCACCTTGGGGGTACTGAAGAGTGGGTGGGGAGGTGGGCACCGTGAGAGCCTCTTGTGAGTCAGCAGATGAAGGACTCTGGCTTGATGGGGAGGAAGAGGCAGGGGCTGCTGGCAAGCCCAGGTCCAAGGAGAGGTCAGCTCTGCCCCGGCTCACGCTCCGGCTTCTCAGCTCCTTCTCCTGCGTCTCGGCTGCCAACTGCTCCAAGTATTTGTATCTGAAAGTTAAATTCCAAAGGGTTTCCGTAAAAAGAAAGAGGAGCCTGTGGCTGACGCTTGTTTATGGACGAAACACCTGCAGAGTGAGCTGGTTTCCTGATGCATTGAACAGAGGGCAGGGCTGACTGGAGGGTCCGTCTGCCAAAAGCACACAGCAAAGCCAAGATGCTAGCGACTAAAAAGCCTGCATCACTCCTAAGCAGGGAAGAGAGGACAAGTGGCCACATCACACAAAACCGGATCCTGGTTCACTGCTGCAGAGTCTCTATTCCCCTTTCAGGACACACTGACTCAAATAATAACAACAACAATAAACTAGCAAATAATGAGCCGCCAAAGGCTCTGGCAGTGACAGCTGAGAACTGAACCCCCGTGGAGTTCACAGCTGTGAAGTGGGAGGGTTTCTTGGTGTGGTAGAGAGAAACAGTGCCCCCAAATACCGAAAGGGGGCTGCTTGGATAGATGCCTCTTGGAATTCCTGAACCTGCTTCAATGCTCACAGCAACGCAAGTGGAATTCACTTTGTTCTCTCAGCATTAGCCCATGGAAACTTTTTTATATTCTAAAATATTTCTGAGCAGGACTCAGACATCCAATAGCTTGGACCTGACGTCACATACAGTTTATGCATCAAAGTCAGTTTAAAAGAACAAAGATACATCTGTTTTGCATTGCAGACAGGCAGAACCCACTAACTGTTTATTAAGAACAGCTACCAATCATCTTCCTCACAGTGCACTTTATAGATCAGACCAAAATAACTTTGCAATGTGTGCTTCTCCAGATGTCCACACAGAAATCGGGCGTGAGTTAGGCTGGGGCGGGTCTCCATCTTCCCCAGTGGGCAGCGTCGCTCCATGCCTATGCTTTAGGGCACCTCACAAACGCCACCTCCAGCGGTCACCAGGGACCCTGGACTTGACACTCCACACTCACCAGCATGACAAAGGCAGAGAACATAGTTAAAGTCTCTAAAGTAATTTAATTTAAGAAGCAGGACTGCAACTCGGGGGCAGGGTGTGTGCGTGTGTGTGCATGTGCGTGTGCGTGTGTGTGTGAAGCTCAGTTGGTCAAATGTGTACCTTGCACGTATAAAGACCTGAGTTTGATCCTGGGATTCACATATAAAAGCCAGATATGGTGCCCTGTTCTTATAATTTTCATTCTGGGAAGTAAGAAACCAGCAGATCTCTGAGACTTACTGACCAAACAACCCAGCATACGGGGGCAGCTCAGGCCACTCAGAGGCACTGTCTTAAAAAACAACACAGACAACAGCCAAGGAAGATTTGAGGTTGACCTCTGACCTGCCCACAAGCACATGTGTGCACACACAGGAGCATGCGCTTCTCGTCTCACCCTTCAGGAGCTTGTGGCCTCCTCTGTCACCTTCACCCCTCTGCTCCCCCACAGAGGCAGTCTGCCCTCAGGCTATGCCAGTGTGTACTGCTTCCTCTGCGGAGCCAGCTGGGACCAGCACAGCTGCAAGCAATCTCAGTCTTGCCTCTGAACTCATGTCGGATATGTAGCCCATTCCGCGTGGATGGCATGTTACATTTACTGCCTGGCATAGTTCGTCAGCTCTTCCCATGTGTGCGCCTGTTTTCAACAAGCAGATAATGTGATTTGGGAGGGCAGGGAGCGCAGCCTCCTTGGTTCTTTTTGTCGGTGCCTCCCTGTGTCCACTGATGAGAAGCCTGCAAAGTGTGCACAGAGAAAGCTGCCGAGGAGCCCTGACCTGTAGAGGACCACCTGCAGTCAGGAGGCCTAGGGCAGCACGTGCCCCATCTCACTGGCCAGTGGGTCTGCTTTCCTGCGAGGAGCAGTGACGGGATGCACATGCTAACGCCCAAAACTTGGTGCAGAGTGCTGCCTCAGAGAGAGAGAGAGAGAGACAGACAGACAGACAGACATAAGAGAGAGAGAGAGATAAGAGAGAGAGAGAGAGAGAGAGAGAGAGAGAGAGAGAGAGAGAGAGAGAGAGAGAGAGGACACAGAGCTGTCCTCAGAAAGGCTCTACTCTGTCTGCCCTGCTAATAGGGGTAGCCTAGGAGATGTGAACCCCAGAGCAGAAAAGTCAGCATCCCAGGAATCACATTCTCATATGAAAGGCTTCGAGCCAAGAGGCCAACTCAACCATTAAAAACAAAACGGAACAAAATCACTGGCTCCCTAGATGGCTACATCTTGTCTCACACGTGATCCGACCAACCCATTCTGGCCTTTTATCTGGTCTATCCACACCATATTCTGTGGGCAGCTTGGTTGGCAGGCAGGGGTTGCCAGCCAGTGGGTTCAGATCAGTTTCTGACAAGAATCCAAAGGGCTGCTCTTCCGAGAGATTGTTAGACATTCACAAAGACTACTCCTGACTGTGCATAGGTGCAGAAAGGCCACTGCCAAAAATGTATGGGACAGACGAGCCAAAGGCTTAACTAGAATTGCCCCCAAAGAATGAGGATATTTATTTCTAGGGTAACAAGAGGATATTTATTTCTCAGCTGGGGAGAACAGCGCGGGTCAGCAGGGGTACAGCTTCAGTTTACACAATGAGATTTATAGCTGTATAATTGTGAGACTATACTTCACATTACTGGCCCATACATTTAAATGCCTGAAGTGGTCAAGTATTTGATAGGTGTATGTGGCATACATACATACTCTTTAAAGTAACTTTTTTAGGTTTATTTACTGTATGAGTGTTTGTCTATATGCGTATGCATGTGTCACACATGTTCCTGGTGTCTGGGGAGGTCAGAATTGGGAAGTGAGATCCCCTGGAACCGGAGTCACAGATGGTTGTGAGTCGCCGTGTGGGTGCTGGAAACCGAACCTGTGTCCTCTGTGAAAGCAACAAGTGCTCTAAAGCAAGGAGCCGCCTTTGCAGCCCCAGCTCACGCGTCTTTAGTTTAACAGGGCTGCCCTGTGTGCCCATGCAGATCCGGAGCATTTACTCTCCTGGAAGAGCAGCAGCAGTGTTTGTCTGCAAGGACTGGAGAGATGAGGGTAGCAGGCTGGTCCACATCAAAGTCACAGCTCACAGTGAGGAATGTCATGTGACACACAGGAACTTCCAGCATCCTGGGCAGGAAGCTTAGACCTATGGCATGACCTTTGCATCCACAGTGACTCTTAGAGCCGTGCATTCAAGGGCTCGAACACATCGTCCTGGGAGTCACTAGCTCATGAGGTGACTGCCCCTTCTGACCACATGTCCCTAATGCCTTGTGAAGCAACACCAACCATACAATCACGATGAGGCTGCGGCCAGAAGCACGACCTATGATGTGCAGCTCAACCGCTTACCTCTGCTCCTCCCTCTACCCCTGCTCTGCTGTGCCTGTCTCCTTTGTTTATGCGATCATCTTTTCATTTGTCTAGTGAACGTTTGTTCAATGTGTCTGTGATGTGCTCAGGACCATAGTAGGTATTAAGGGATTAATAACAAACAAGAAAAATATTCCACCCTCCTGCAGCTCACAGTACACTGGGAGAGGTAAATAAATGTTTGGAACAGCTCTGACACCCAGAAGGTACACCAGGGCAGGTTCAGACCAGATTCTTTTTGCTCGGTCTCTTCACTGAGCCACACACACACCCTGTATGAGCCAGTCCTATTCACTATGACTTTCCCTACTGTCCTCCTACCCAGGTCTCCCTCCCATTGAGTTCAAGCCCTCTGACATCTCTGGGCCTCCAGCAGCACGCAGTGTCCTTTCTCATGGTTCCTGGACCATCATTGTCATGCATGCACCCCCAATCTTCCATTCTGCTTTTTTCCTGGGACCCCCTTGTTTCCTCAGATGAGTCAAACCGAAACAAGAAAAAGGGCCGGCTCAGACTGTGGGGGTCTGCCTGGCTCTGTTTACTGAACCCTGTGTAAACTGAGAGGTAGGATGTGGGGGAGGGCTACAGTACAGCCATAGAGAGCTGCTCTTGCACCTGCTGAGGTGACCACCTGCTGAGGTGTAGAGGGGCATTCTGGGAGAAGAGAAGAGGAGATCAAGGGCGGAGCAGGAGTGGGAGAGGCGAGTGACAAGCTGGTGCAGACTGGGTGGGGGGTCACTGGGTGGGGGGGGTCACTGGTAGTTGCACTAGCATTTATCACTACTGCTTGTACTGGCTTTTAGGGAACCTATTCTTTTTGGATGGATACCTTGCTCAGCCTAGATACAGTAGGGAGGACCTTGGTCCTTCCTCAAAGCAATGTGCCTTACCCTCTCTAAGGAATGGATGGGGGCAGTGGGGGTTAAGTGGAGGGAATGGGAGGAGGGGAGGGAGTGGGAACTGGGATTGGTATGTAAAATGAAGAAAGATAGTTTGTTTTCTTAAATAAATAAATAGCGAATATGCCAGCAATAAGCAAAAGCCTGAATGGGGAATAGCCAGAGAGCTCTGTGAAGTCGGCCTGAGCCCAGTTCTGACCTTGACTCTTGACTACACACTGGACATTCCCTGTAGGAGCCAGGGAACCTTGCTTGTGTGGACATAGATTGACATTCCCAGAAGAAGCCACCAAGCCTCCCTTGCTTGTATGGACATAACCTGACAGTCTATCTGTCAGAAGCTCCAAAGTACAGACTCTCTCCAAGAAAAACTAAACATAAAAACATTCAAAATTCTCTAACCCCAGGCATAAAGTCAAGAGTCCTTCAATAAGGGTATGTCTCCTCTTTCTCTGAAGCTCAGCAGACAAAGAGAAGTTCGTTGCTTTGTCTCCAGCACCTTTCGCTCTGGCTTTACTGGCCACCACTGGTGATTAGGATGACAGTAATCTAATAGAATGTAGGAAATAAACCAATGTTTTATTCATGAGGCTGACTTAAGCATCTAATTTTTTAATTGAGCACAGACAGTCTCCGCTGTTGCCTGACTCAGACTGTCTTGATCTATTTAGCTGATGGTGTCTAAAACATTAGCGCAATTCCACATCCCATTGGCACAGGCCAGAAATGGTGAGGCTCCCCCTAGGCTCCAGTACAAAAGGCATAAGCTGAGCCTATCCCTCTCCGCATACTATATCGCCATCTGGTGACAGAGTTAGTAACTGCAGGCTGTAGCGGGCAAGGGGTAAAAACCGCCTGTCGACTTCCAGGACCAGTGTCTCTTGTTTATCTCAAGTAATCACACACTTAATATGTGAACTTGACCGTTTCAAATGGAGTTAAATTAATGAACTGAGGCTGGGGAAATGATTCAGCAGTGAAGGGCACTGTCTGCTCTTCCAAAAGACCAATATTCTATCCTCAAACCGTACGTGGCAGCTCACAATAGTTTGTAACTATAGTCTCAGGGGATCTGACGTCCGTTTCTAGCCTCCAAGGGTACCAGACATGCATATGGTGCACAGATATCCATGCAGCCAAAACACCCATACACATAAAAAATAAAATGGACTAAGTGTGCAGCCTGAAGACTTCAAATAAAGCTGCTAGGTTGTTAAGTCATTTGTTTATTTTTAAAACTACATTGTCTTCTCTCTCCTCTCCTCTCCCCTCTCCCCTCTCCCCTCCTCTTCTTCCTCTTCCTCTCTCTCTCTCTCTCTCTCTCTCTCTCTCTCTCTCTCTCTCTCCCCCTCCCCTCTGGTGCATTAAATGCATATGCATATGGGGGGTCAAAGGAAAACTTGCAGAGAGCAGAAGTTGGTTCTCTCCATCATGTGGGTCCCAGAGATCAAACTCAGGTCATCAGGCTTGGCGGCGAGTGTCATTACCCTCTGAGCCCTCCTGCAGGGTGTCATTTATTCATTCATTCTATACTTTATTCCTCAGTGCCCACTGTGAGTACCAAATACTTCAGCGGCTGTTTGAGAATGGTTCCTTCCATGTAGGACGGAGAGTATTTCAGGAGGAAGGGAACTGATCAGTTATAAAATTCAAGGCTCTTCTGCACACGGGGGACACTATCTGGCATGGCGCGTGTGCTCAATTATTAAATGAATATGAACCAAGTGACCTGGAACACATAGAAAGAACGCCTAAGCCAGGCTCAGGGGCCTCCAGTGTGATTAATGGAGGCATCGTGGTGTTTGGTCAGTTATGGATTACTCATGGAATGAGAGTCCGTGAGCAGTTAGTGCCTAGTTTTGGCGCTGCCATCTTTGTTTGCTAGTGCTCACGAAGATATTCAGACAAGGACAAAAGTCATCCAGCGACGGAGTTTTCAGAACACATCTCCATTATTGTGATCATATGTCAAGATGGAGATGATAATATGCTCATTTTGAGGAGGGTTTTGGAGCAAAAAATTTGCCATGATGGTCGCTCTAGGCCTCTTTTGATCTCTGATTTCTGTCAGCTGCCACATCTACCACAAATCCAGTTTTCTCAGCATATAAAGTAAGGAGGACAGGCGTTTGCAAGTACCAGCCGTGCAATGATAAGACGAGGTTAATGCATCTCAGAGGGCTCTGCATGCTTTGTTAACAGTGCAAAGTCATGTGACACCTCGTTACAAAGTGAAGAAAACGTACGCACCTTTCTTCTCGTGCTTGTCTTTGCTCCTCTCTTTTGTCTAGATATTCCCGGCTAGCGGAAATGTTCAGAACAAAGGAAAAGAGGAGAAAAATAGACTTAGATGTTCATAAAATTAAGGAGCAATTACTAAAACGATAATAATTGGATGTTAAAAGTCTAGAAGAGGCTACTTCAAACATGCTAAACACAATGGATTTTTTTTTTTTCCAACAAAATGGCAAAGAAGTCAGAAGAGCAGGAAAACATCAGGCTCACTCAGGGACTACCCAGCATTCTGTTCTCACCCAAGGCCATTGGGAGGCCTGACTTGGTGCTTTGGCCTTTATTTACACCCATGATATGTCCAATATTGTTCAGTTTTAATGTTTCATGTTTCTGGTCTTACTGGTGAATCTAAGTTTAGGACTAGCCGGCCGCTTGCCTTTCAGCAGGCTGTTTTCCTGAAGAGTCTGTTCAGCATCGTCTACACTGGACGTAAGGACACAACATCAGAAAGACGAAAGGGGGTGCAGACTGGGGAGAATGCAGCAAGGATCAGATGTGCTGTGCAGAAGCAGCCAAGGTCATTGCCTTCCGAGCTAGATACACAGTATCTTCCAACCCGAAGCCAGAGGGTGACTCTGAGGTGCGCAGAGGTTCCGAGGCACCTGAACACTTCACTCAGCAACTGAGAGGTGGCTGGGCTGCCCGAGCAGGCGTCAGCCCTGGGGGGCGGAGGCTCTCAGCTTTCTGTGCTTCCCTCTTGACTTCCCTCTCCACTCACAGTCTCAAATGTGGAGTCATGGTCACTGTAACTAACTGTCACTCGCGGAGAGGTGACTAGCGTTCTTCGTAGAAAGGGGGTCACTTGACCTGGTTCTCTCTGCACTCTTAAATGACAAGTGATAATCATGTGAACACCAGAGCAAAGGGTGACTGGTGGTAAACCATCTCTGAAGACGGGATATCGGGGCCAGTCCCCAGTATGCATGCATGTAGATGTGTGTACAACATGGGTTCGAATGTTATGTGTTCTCAGCCCCTCTTCCTGCTTTCCTGGGATCCAGCGACACAAATGTTAGGGACTCGGGTGCCATTCCAAGGGTTTCTAAGACTTCTTTCTCACACTTTGTTTCCAAAGTGGCCTTCCTCCCTCATTTCAATTCTGCTGCCTGGCTCATCCAATGAATTCCTTATTTTTCCTATGTTTCAGTTATTTCAGTGTATTTCTAGCTGGCTCTTCTTCGGATCTTCACAAAGCCTTGTCTTTTCAGTTATTTCAAGCATACTTCTCGTACTCTTTTATTTTAAGTCTTACTAGTAAAAGGCCTTACTCTATCATTCCTCTGTAATATAATGGGAATGAATTCTAATATAGTTTGTCATATAGATCAATTATTTCCAAGAATAGCTTGTGGCAGAGATGTGTCTGCCCTTCCTCTTGGAGCACATCCACAATAGCTCCTTTCAAATTGGCCTGATAACGACGCCATCCGCGTCCCCTCTGTAGTTATCAGCTTTTCATTCTTTCTTCTTCATCTAAAATTTCCCTAGCTGTTTGTGACAGACTGTTTTGCATCGCATCTGTACATCTTCAATCTACAACAAGATCCTGAGAACTAAAAACAATACTCATTCTCATTTTGTCTTTGCAGCTAATCAAACAGATTGGGTTCTCCTGTGAGTTCTGAAGCAGCTTCTGATGTTGGCTCCAGTGTTAGCTCAGGTCTCAGGTGTTTCTACTGTGTCCTATCAGGCACTGTGTGCCACCCAGCAGCCATTATGGGACCTGGGTGATAGTCCTCTCTCTAGCTAGTCCTCAGAGCTGGGCTTGCTATTTATGCTAGGAGCCACACATGTTCAAATCAGAGATGGGTGGGTTGTGCCCAGGGAGTTCCCTTGTTCTTGTATCCCTTGTCTCTGTCTGTCTGTCTCTGTGATGTGTGTGTCTGTCCCTGTTTCTTTCTCTACTGTGTGTGTGTGCGTGAAGGTCAGAGGACAACCTTGGGTTATTCCTCAGAAGTCACTATGCACCGTGTGTGTGTGTGTGTGTGTGTGTGTGTGTGTGTGTGTGTGTGT
>NC_022020.1:2337590-2339876 GCF_000317375.1 Microtus ochrogaster
TGTGTGTGTGTGTGTGTGTGTGTGTGTGTGTGTGTGTGTGTAGGTCAGAGGACAACCTTGGGTTACTCCTCAGAAGTCACTATGCACCGTGTGTGTGTGTGTGTGTGTGTGTGTGTGTGTGTGTGTGTGTGTGTGAAGGTCAGAGAAAACCTTGGGTTATTCCCTGGAAATCACTCTGCACCTTATTTGGTTTTGTGGGTGTAAGGGATTTTCAATAAGACTTTTGATGCATAACTTAATCCCGGAATTTTCCACATATTTTGAGGCAAATTCCCAGCTGCTAATTGGTGGTAAAATATGGGATTTCTCAGAGATCCATAAATTAAGAAGCATTTAACTTGTCCCAGAGGTTTTAAAAATTGGATCTTATAAACCACTTCTGGAACTGCCTCAGAAGGGGTGCAGACAGGTTGGCGTTTCCAGGTATCATTTGGTAGAAATCTGGCAGCTCACAGTACACCGTACAAGTGTGGCAGAAAATGATGTTGGTTAACTTCATGCCACCTACTCATCCTCTCTCACCAAAGCCAGGCTCACCCTTCCACCAAGAGACTCTGGGTGTCTCCGCATGAATTAGGAAGCGGCCACGATATAGCGTTACGATTCTGATCATATTTGGATCATTTCTACAATGACACATGTTCTTGGCCTCTGGGGAAAGCCAGAAGTCACTGAATCTATAAGTTCTCACTGATCATGCCTTATGTCCTCTACACTAGCATCATCATTGGGAGACTTTGCCAAAGAAACTAAACTGATGAAATGGGAAACAGAGGGGGGAGACACAGGAAGAGAGGGAACATGTTGATGCTATGGGAGGGATAATGAGGAGGAGAAGAAGGCGTAAGGTACAGGAGTGTGATGGGGAAAGGTAGGGAAGGAGGGATGGAAAAACAGACAGAAAGAAGGGCGGGGAGGAAATGTAAGGAGGGACTTGGGGTTGTGCACTCTGCAAAGTGCAGCATGTGCAGCTCAGGAGGGGAGAGCTGAGCCCAGAGAACAGCCCAGAGGTGAACCGCTAAAAGGGGGAGCAGAGGGACACTGGCTTCAATGGGAACAGAGAGGCTAAGACATGGCACCTTAATGGGCCATGCCCAGGGAGACATCCATGGAGGGGCACAGAGAACATGGCATAGGTTGGGAGTAATTGGTACAAAAAATTCCTCCCCAGGAAAAAGCAAAACATATTATATAAGATAAATGGCATTATTATTGTATTATATATGTTGTACTTTGTAATTATTGTAATATATTTTATATATAATACATCCACATATACGAATATAGGTTACTACAGGGAGAAAAGAACAAACCAGAGAGTTGGAAATAAAGATTTTCTTTCTACAGCTAACAGAATATGCATAAAACATGAGGACCTTCAGGGAGAAATGGCAAATTACATTGAGGCAATTAGGCTCTGTGTCCTGGGTAAAGCCCCTTTAACGGATGGTGACCAAGGCTGCACAGAACTCTAATTGTATTTGGCTGTCTGTGCTTCCTGCCACATGGCTAGAGGAAGCCAGAACACACCACACCCGAGCAGTGTGCTGCAGGTGAATCTTTCTCTTCTTCAAGATACAGACAGAATGGGGAACAAATGTGTCGCTTCCCGACCCGCTTAGAACGCCTGTCAGTCTTAAGTCTGAAAGCACAGAAGTCTGGAGCCCCTTACTTGAATCTGTTCCGCTCTTCCCGCTCTATCCTCTGCAGCCTCTCTTCTCTCTCCTGTCGCCTCCGCTCTCTCTCTGCTGCCAGCGACTCCTGGTGCTGCCTAAAGGAGGATGTGAGAAGACTACTTGACGACCTGAAAGCACAGCAATTATGTTTCAGTTGCTTTCCTTGTGGGTGCAATCATGGGGCGGGCCCTGGGGAGACGATTCATTCAGTGGTTAAATCCTTTGACGCATGGATGTGAGGACCAGAGCTCAAATGCCTAGAATCCATGTAAATGATGAATTATTAGTTTGGAAGACTGCCGGTAAATTCCAGTCTGGGATGGTAGAGACAGGGGGTCCCCAGAACAAGCTGGCTAGCAAGTGGGCCATAGCAGAAGCCTTGGCTTTGAGATCCCCTGCCTCAGTGAGTAAAGGTAGAGGAGCCATAGGGGATGATTCTCAACATCAACTTAGGACTTCTACCAACATGTATGCACATATGTATATGTACTTCCCCAACATACACGATACATGTAGGAAAACAAGTATGTCCATATATGCATACTACACACATGCACACACAGAGAGAGAGAGAGAGAGAGAGAGAGAGAGAGAGAGAGAGAGAGAGAGA
>NC_022020.1:2339976-2348835 GCF_000317375.1 Microtus ochrogaster
GAGAGAGAGAGAGAGAGAGAGAGAGAGAGAGAGAGAGAGAGAGAAGCGTAAAGCAGCTTGGTTTGAATGGAGGGTCTACCAGCACCCAGGTAGTCTTACACAATCAGTAGGCATCTGAAGCCCTTCTAGTTGAGAAGCCTCATCTGTAGACGGTGATAAGCAAACTGCTTCCTATACTGGTAGGACTGAAGATGGCAATGTATATAAACGCCAAGCAACATGCTTCGCCTGTAAGTGATCATCAGTTGTAGTCATGGGAACCACTATAAATATAGAAGTTCAGGCTGGGGCATTACATGTATGTACATATATTTATACAATAGATGGGTACCTTTATATTTAAATTTATATTAAATTTTAATGTATAAAGTTCTCTGTTGGAACTTTGACTACAATTAACTTTCAGCCTAATCCGTTTACACATTCTACCGTATACTAACTTCTCTGTACATCTCAAAATAATGGCATCATCTGAAAACCTGGAGCTTGGAAGACAGACAGAAAAGACATGAGAGAGGCTTAAGAAGTGAATCCAATTAAGGAATTTTCTTCAGTTTTAAGAATCATCCAGGGACACTCTGTATGTCAAAGGCCAGCTCTTATTACCAGCCAGAGTTCATGTAAAAACTAGACCATTCTCAACTGAGTAGAGGCCTCAATGTGGGGGTGGGCAGCCTAGCATGGGAATCACAGGAATGTCAAGGAAGAGAATGGGTGAGAGATGAGAAAACTGGAAACTCAGCAAAAATGTAAAAAGGGGATGAGCTGGGGAGTCAGCTGGGTCTCTGGGGAATAAAATACACCATGAACAGCTATTGCTTCTGCTTGTCAACAAAGTTTTCCAAATATAAGATCAAGCACCTTTGAAATATACTGTCTCTTTATCCAAGGATGCAGAGGGGGCAAAACATATGTAAGTTCAGAGACAATAGATTTGCACAGTTGGGGACATGGCACTCCTCAGTGCTGAGAAAGATGGGATCCCATGTCACACACATCCAAGTCATCTTCACGCAAATGTAAGTTACAAATTGGGTGGGAAGACAGAGGATTGCAACTCATTATCTTTATAACCAAGTTCTGTACCCCAGGCTCACAGGGAAGGTTTTAATGAGCCCTGGACTCATAGGCATAGAAAGAATTTATTTAATTTTCACCCTAAGAAGGCCATACTATGCTGTATAGAGTCTATATTTTCTGAGTTGTTGTAATTTTGCAATTTTATTTTTAAAATGCTATATGCAGGTAAACCTGATGCACAAACAGTGTAAAGGGATTCCTTTAGTCTCTTGCATATTGATTGATATTAAGGATATTAATATAATAATTTATATATAATATTATATAATAAATTTATATAGTATATCAATCTGATGCCCCTAATATCCTTAATATAATAATTTATATATAATATTATATAATAAATTTATATAGTATATCAATCTGATGCCCCGCAATAGAGAAAATATGCTCTTCTTACACACACAAAGATTTAAAACCTGTCATTGGATCACTAAGAACATGAACAGATAGATGACCAGTACCCATGTCATGTGATCATAATGCAGTTAAATTGAAAATAAACAGTAAGGAGATAAATCTGAAATAAAATCCTCATTAACTGTAAAATTTAACACACTTCTAAATTTTGTCTTCATACACAAATATATAAAATCAGGCCAAGAATTTGATTCTATTAAGCTAATCCATATCTAAATCACCACCTCAAATGGGATTTTCAGGGAACTTTACAAATGAGTCTGAAATCTTTGTAGAGGATCTGAGACTATTGTTCTTACTATTATTTATTATTATTATTATTATTATTATTATTAATTTGAATAAAACAAAGCAGAGCTTTGTCTCATGAAATGCTAAAACCATTCACAAACCACAGCAGCCAGGTGTGAATGTGATCTTGATTCATAAGTGAAATGGATTCATGGAAGGAGGTCACTGCCTAGCACACAGACACACAGACACAGACACACAGACACACACACAGACAGACAGACAGACAGACACACACACACACACACACACACACACACACACACACTACTAGTTCATACACGCACGTCAACACACATCAGCAGAGGCACTGATAGGCCCTGTACAAATGGTGTCAGTCACAGAATTCAGGGAGCCTTTCCTCATACCAAACATGGGGAAAAAATTCTAAACAGTTAAGCCAAAAGTGAACCGTATATGAAATCAACCTATGCTATGTAGAGTGCTACAAAACATGCCTTCCTCTTGTAGTAGAAGCGGTGTGACCACACCATTCCTCCTAGGGACACAGCATCTGCCGACTCACGCTTTGGTCTTCGCAGGAGTCCTCTGAGCTGAGGTAAATGCTGCCCTCACCATCTAGGCTACTGTCACTCACATCCCTGCTTGTCTGGGTGATGGTGTTTTCCTGAGCTTCACGCTTGCTGAAGATCCCTGGAACGTTCCTCCTGGAACTTTGCACTATCACCAGGGATCCAGAAATCTCCCACATGCTAATTAGCAATAAGGAATATCTTCCTCTATCTCTTTCTGATATTTGACCGCAGGGATTTGGTTTTGTTTGTTTGTTTGTTTTTGAGAGGAAAGAGAAACTTGAAGGACATTATTTTTCTCATAGGAATTGAACATTTTTTCAATTACACTAATGTCAGAAATACAGGACTGGTTCCAGAAAGAAATGAAATGATAGACTTGAGAGTGAGAAAGAGTTTCTTTCTTTTTTTCTTTTTTTTAGATTTATTTATTTATTATGTACACAGTGTTCAGCCTCCATGTATACCTGCAGGCCAGAAGAGGGCACCAGATCTCAATACAGATGGTTGTGAGCAACCATGTGGTTGCTGGGAATTGAACTCAGGACCTCCAGAAGAGCAGTCAGTGCTCTTAACCTCTGAGCCATCTCTCCAGCTCCAAGAAAGATTTTCTTAGGTTTGGAAACGAGCAGGTCCTTTAGCTCCACTCTGTGGAAGACATCTCTTCTTTCCCAGTAAAAAAGCATTCTGCCCAACAAGCTGATACAGCCAGTTCAATCATGACTTGAGTGGTTTGGGATGCCTCTTAGCTCCTAGCGAACAGACTTAGACCTGGGCTGAGTGAACACAACACAAATGATCTGACCTGAAGTGGAGATGGAGGGCTCTCTGTCATCAGTGATCTTTCCCTTTTGATGATGAATTGGCACCTTGTTGATCTAAGAATCTGCAGACAGACTAAACATGAGATTGGAAGTCTTTCTAAAGACAAAACTGAGGCAAACGGGAGAGAGGAATGCTAGCTTTAGTTTTTAAAACAGTTGAGAATCATTCAAGACAGTCTCAGTCTGCCAGCTAGCCTGCAGCTGCTGGGCCAAGCAATGGCCCTAAGCTCAGAAGCCAGCAGCTTAGTCTTATTTGTTCGTTGCACAGTGAATTCAAATGGACACACAGCATCTTCTAGAGACAGACCTCAAGTGGTACAGCTTGGTACAGCTGGGGCTAACAGAGCTAAAAGTGTAAGACCTCAGAAAGGTGTATTACACAATAAACCCAAGAATAAAGGAATACTGGGTTTCCAACAAGGCAAGATTTGTGATATACTGATTAAAAATGCCAATGTAGGAAAAGAAAGGACACACACACAAAGTCATGTGAATAGTCCTTGTAACTAAAGCTTATAGACCCAAGGAAGCACACACAATAGGTGTAAGAGCCCAGTCAAAAGAGTAAATTGGCAATGCAGAAAACTAATTAGTGAACTTGAACAAACAATGACATCAATAAAAGCAACACACTAAAATTCCAAGAAAAAGAAGAATCCACAGAACACTAATAATGCTTGGAAAACCACTCAACATGTAACTGGAGTGATCATAAGAAAGGAGAGATTAAATATTTTTTAGAGAAATAGACACTGAAAAGTTTCCCAAATATTGAGAACTATAAACCACTATGCATAGAAATTTCATTAACCCCCACATACAAGAAATATCAAGAATACCATAGCAATTCATATCAAACTCAAATTGAAAAAAATCAATGACAAAAAGATAATCTTAAAAACAGAGAAAACAGATGCACTGCACAAAGAACAACAGTAAACATGGCAAATTATTGTCAAAATTGATGGGAAAGAGATGAAATTCAAAGAAGAAATGTAGAAAAAAACAGATGAAAAACAAACAAAGAACTTCATCAATAATTCTTTTGGGGAGCATGGAGGACAGTCATACTTTATTTAAACTAGAAAATGTATTTTGTTTACATTGCACCAAGAATTATCTAGTTTATATGGGTTTGTAGAAGTAGCAAATTCCTATGGAAACACAAGTTGAAATAGCTATCTGAAAATACATGCAATACACTAAAAAGAAAACCCCCCTTCCTCAGGAACTCTTTGTCCCAAATGTGCAGTTCTGAATACATCCTGAGGAAGTTACAAGGAGTTTGTAAAGGTCAAACACATTATTCTTTTCATAGCGGAACTCACAGAAGCCAGAGCCGCCACTGCAGCGTCTAACAGCCTGCAGATTTACGCAGTGTTTCTGTTAGTGTTTATAAAAATGTAAATATTTTGTAATTGACATTTTAAGTTGCCCTTTAGACTAATGTATTTTTCTATAAATACATTAGAGCTATAAAACTACAAAACTGAATGTTTTATTTCTTCCTTTATTAGGCATTTTAGTCATTTTATTATATATTTTTAGATTGTTGAATATGTTTTTAGACATGGAAATGGCTGGCAATTTTTGGTATTTAATATGCCATGGATTTCTATAAATGCTTCTAAGACAAGGTAAGGAGAGATGACATGATATATTTTACTGCCCTTTTAATCAAGCCTCTTGGTTACCAACTCGCATTAGTTAAAATTGGAGATATGTACAGCCAATATTATCCTAAATGGAGAAAAACTCAAATCAATCTTATTAAAGTCAGGAATGAGGCAGAGCTGTCCACTACCTCCACTCCTTTTTCAAAACAGTTCTGGAAACACTAACTGGAGAAATAAGGCAAGAGAAGGAAATGAAATAGACAAAGTCAAATTATCCTTATTTGCAGATGATATTATACAAAAATTTACTGAATATACAGAAAACATTCAGAAACATTCAACAATTTCAGCAAAGGATCAGGGTACAAAATCAACTTTAGAAATCAGTAATCTTCTATACAACAACAAACACACTAAGAAAGAGATCATGGAAGCACTCCTATTTACAATAGCACTGAAGACAATCAATTGTCTTGAAATAAACCTAACCAAGGCTATGAAAGATCTCTATAATAAAAACTTCAAACATTTGAAGAAACAGTGTTGTGGAATAATCTTTTTTTATACCATGAAGTGTCTTTGCCAAGGCACCTTCTCATGGATTTAATTAAAAACTAAACAATCACTAGCTAGGTAGGAGGTATAGGAGGGACAGCCAGACACAGAGAACTCTGGGAAGAAGAAAGGTGAGGTTGCCAGGAGACACAGGGAGAACAAGACAGGTTGGAAGACAGATAAAGTGTTGAGTCATGTGGCAATACATAGATTGATAAAAATGGGTTAAGTTGTAAGAGTGATTTAGTAATAAGCCTAAGCTATGGTTAAGCTTTTACAATTAATAACAAGTCTCTGTGTCATTCATTTGGGAGCTTGCAAGCGGGACAGAAAGTTCCGCCTACAAAAGAGATAGACACTAGAAAATGGAAAGGCATCCTTGTTCATGGATTTGTAGAAATAATATTGTGAAAATGACCATTCTACCAAAAGCAATTTATAGAATCGTGACAATGACCAACATGGCAAGACTTGGATAAAGGTACAATAAGTGGCACTCATATCATCAGTGGCAATCAACAGCTGTCTAATTGGACTTGAGGCATACTCAACAGGAGGAAAGTCACACCGGATACTAGAAATCTAGCAGCTTCCTATGGAAGGTCATGGGCCTTAAAAAAGAATCTACTATTACCACTCTGCTAGACAAGCATAATCCCATCCTACATCCTAAATCTTCTCCTTATATCCACAGATGATATAAGGATATATAGTTACCTTCTCTTAGCAAAGAAGTCTGACAAATGGAGACCATCACAGAAAACTACAACTGGACACAATGCAGACAGCAACGGATCTCAGGGAGTCCAGCCCAATTGGGCACAAGTACATCTCAGTTCCTGTATCTGTGGTTCAGGGAAAATCTCCAAAATGGGGATGGAAATGCTGTAAGCACAAGAACACTGGGAAGTCGGCTGTGAACTAGTCTCTCTCAGAAATGGCCACATAAATAAGATGGGAACAATGGCAAAATTAATGGACACATAAACATGAGGAAAGCTTGGGGACCCCACCCCAGATAAAGAACTAGAGACAGCTAATGACTACTGGGAGAAGCAGAATTAGCCTTTCCCAGGGATGAACCCCCTTATTTTTCCATATATGTATGCAATAATAATCAGAAGAAAAAGAGGCTCTCAACGTGAGAGTTGAGGAGAGGAATGGAAGAGTGGTTCAAGTGGGCATTGCTGGGAGGGGCTGTAGAGAGGAAGGAAATGGGGAAGTGATAACATTCTATTTGACTTTTAAAAAATTTAAAAATTTTAAGAAAACATAAAAATATTTTTGAGCTTGATAAAATGTATAAACCTTTAGCCAGAAAGATAATGAAAAAGGACATAAAACAACAGTACCAAGCACGGAGAGATGACATCACTGTAACACATATAGCTACTGAAGGAACAAGAGGCAACTATAGACAAGTGTGGCTAATTAACTTGATCAACTAAAAACCTCTGAAAGACAAAGAAAAAGGAAAGGAGAACCTTAACTGTTCATACTGGAGGAGCATCTGTTGAAGAAATGAAATGTATGGTTACAAGTTTTCCAAGAAGAAAAGTCCAGTTGTCTTCATGGGCAAATTCTAAAGACTATTTAGAAAGGAGTTGCGCCAATCCCTCAGGAGAATATAACATCATGTTAACAGAAACCCCATTTAAACATGCAACTGAATCCATAATGATGGTGGTTGCTTAGGGAGGCACGAGAGTATTATTGAAGGTGAGAGATGCACCCACGTGCATTACCTTGGTGGTGCAAATGGCTTTGCTGGGACACATATGACAGAATTCCTATGGAATTTTCATTTGTCAATTTTACTGTGAAAATGGTTGGGAAAAATATCCTTTGATTGGTTCAAGTGAAATAAAATCTTATTGGTAAAAGAAGCAAATGTTTCCCACATAAAAATGTAATCTCTAATTAAATATTAACAAAAAGCCAAGTGAAGTCTTCACTGTGTCTGATATTTCAAATTATCACTTAATTTACAAGGGGAAAATGCAATTTTTCCACAAAGATTTATATGATCACAGAACAGTATAATGAGGATAATTACACCGAGCGTGGGATGGCTCCCCCACCTGACTGTGAAACTGAGTGTCACATGACCTGGGGAATAAAGGAGGAAGTGGCAAGGGCAGTAACTTCTGCCCAAGACTGTCACAGCTCACAGCTGGGGCACTGTGCTATCCAGCCCCCCAGTTCAGGTGGCAGGCCCAAACTGCTCACTTCACACAGCCAGGAAGAGAGAAGGGAAGGAGTTAGGGGATCCATAATCTTTCTAGAGGACATGTCCCCAATGACCTTAAGGCCTTTCTCTAGGCTCCACCTCCTAAGGGCCCAACTCCCTCCCAGGAGCACGAAGCCATTAACACTTGATCCTTTGGTGGACACTCAGCAACCAAACTAGAGTACCCTAGGTCAGGAAATGTAAACACCTTTCACATCTGGGCTGCAGCCAGTAAAACAGTGAGGAAACAAGTCCCGGAGCTAACGCCAAGAACATGCTGCTGCCCTCCACTGTCACCACCGCAGTGACCCCGAGGACACCCGCTGTCCAGAAGGCTGCCACTGCCTCCTGGTGTCTTCTTCAGCAGGCTACACACTTGGTTTCTGTGCAGTACTGAGCTTCCAGGCCATGGGTGGGAATCAGAGGATTCACGCAGGGAGCTAGGGAGGTTGGTCCCCCAAGGAGTCTCAGGTTACCTGACTGGCTCATGAGAAGGCACAGGGCCATTCCTTCAGGCCCTGCTGTCCCCAGGCTTCAGCCATCTGCTGGCTGCTGTTGCTGGCCCTGACCTGAGCACTGAGCAAATCTTGCCCATTTTCTCCTCCCTTCTGACTTTCCAGCCTTCTGTCCAAGACCCTGAGTTCTCCAGCACAAAAGGAGGCCAGTCCTCTCTTGTCACGGCTCCAGGTCCCCCTTGCACAGCTTCACGACTCCACTATTCTGGCAGCTTCCAGAAGCACTGACTGCTACAAGCTGTCTGGCAGGTTGGCTGACAGACTGATGTCCACCCTGCCCATCCCTGTCTCCCACTTGGGGTCAGTGCTCCCTCTGTTCTCTCATCTCTGAACACCAGATTCACTCCATGCCATCCCCCAGTCTCACATCCTGTCCAGCTCTTCGAGACCATGGTTTAAAGAAAGGTATAGACTCATCCCATCTCCTCAGCTCCTCTTGACTGTCTGCCCCTTGCCTCCAACCCTTACCAGTAAAGCAATGAAAATTTTATCTTATGTTGGCAGCTAGCTCAATTTCCCATACTCCTTGAAGGGTATCCCTCTGAAAGAAGGCTCTTTCTACTTGCATGGCCTATTCTCCCTCTCTCTCTCTCACCCTTCCTTCCTTCCTTCCTTCCTTCCTTCCTTCCTTCCTTCCTTCCTTTCCTTCCTTCCCTTCCTTTTTTCCTTCCTTCCTCCCTCCCTCCCTCCCTTCCTTTCTTTCATGTGTGTATGATATGTATGTGTATAGGTATGCAAGCCCATATAGTTTTATGGTCAATGTAATCTCTCTCTCTCTCTCTCTCTCTCTCTCTC